>NC_085137.1:403143305-403296871 GCF_035046485.1 Aedes albopictus
CTTTTGCCCTCAGAAAACACTAGCATTCTTCGGAAAGCGATGGAATGCCTTAGTCGCTTAGTCCTTTCCCAGTCGTCACATCAGCCAAGCAGTATGTTTGAGGGTGTGTCAGGCCATCATGCATTATTCGAAACAGCGAGTTTTCCTCTTTCAAAATTTGAAGTTAAATTAAGCTATAACAATGCCAATACAGCGAGACAAGTCAAATCAACGTATTCATTTCTTCCACTATCTTGATTGTCTATGCCTGCTTTCAATGCGCTTTTCGGCTTGTGTTCTTCGAAGTTATGCTTCCACCTTCTGATCAACCTTCCACTTTATCCCTACACGTTTTCCGGACGTAGAACGAACCTTTTGCGGGACAATTTGGACTTCGGATAAAACCAAAACCGTGTTTCTTGAGAGCAACAAAGTCCTACCTTGTCAACAAACGATCGCATACCCAAGTAACATTTTAAGTTTTGTTCGGCTCTACAAGAGATCTTCATGACCAATTTCATAAAACTCGCAATAAACCTGATTTATACATCAAAACCTCTTGATAACCTCTTTAAGAGCATCTCCCGGCTAAGTGGACCACTCTCGGAGAGGTTTTGCAAACCGCATTAAGAGTAGCAATAAAACCGTTTTAAAACCTAGTAGAAACATTTTCCATTCTCGATTGTTGTTGTTTTTTTTTCAACAAAAACTATGACAGCTCAAGATGCAGAGAAGCTTCTTCGATGGCACGTAAAGTTCAGGACGATACATCATTCGTAAGTAGAAGCGGTATTTAAATGTAATATTTTAGTTGTTATTGTGTTGGTAGGCTTATGCGCACTCAATTTTACCGTGAATATTGGGGTGACATAATCATAAAATTAATGCGCTTCAAAAATAGTCAATATTATCATCAAGGAATTAAATAAATCAATTTGTTTATTTAGTAAAACTATTTCGAATCACAAGAAAACTCAGCAGAGAGAGTTTATTTATGTGAGCATGTTATGGAAATGGTGGCAAATTATCAATTCATTGCTAATTTGACCAAAATTAACTATTTGCCATTCACGTTAGCTAATTCTTCAATATGGCGACAACCATAATCAGCGAAAATAAAACGAAAGCAAGTTTACTTTTATGATGACCGCAATAAACCTAGAAATGTCGTAGTTCTGCTTTTCCACCAACAGATGTCGTTACTAATCGAACGGATCGCCATCTGTTGAGAGTTTTAACAGTTTTATTGTGGTAATAATGATTGCCAGAAGGTTTACAAATCTGAAAGTTTTGTTTACTCTTAAAATCTGTCTTTATGAATATCTTCAAGTATACTATAAATCATTTTATCAATGGTTTTCATAAAAGCAGACATAAAACTGCGAGTTTTAATTATTGCTGTAATAAAACCCTAATAAAAATCAAACAAAACCAATCAGAAATGAAATTGTTACTTGGGATATGATGTTGAATAGGATGCAAAAGTGGAGGCAATATACGCCACTTTACACGCGGTTAAATGGAAGCATGCACGCATATGGCCTCCACTCTAGCATCCTATTCAACATCATATAAGGCTTTGTGTTGGATGAGTAGTTCCATTTCCTCATACTCACGGCTTTCCGCTTATTCTCATTGATTTGTTCAAAGAGACGAACCAGCCAAGGGCTGAAAGTCTCTCAAATAAAGACAAATCAATCAATCAATGATTTGTTCAACCTTCTGTCGGTTTCCTTGCCGCAGCATTACCGCACTTGCTGATTTCACAAAATCTCTACTGCACTCCTCGATTACCGTTATCGTTATTCGTTCCATCAACTCAGTTACACGTGTCCGACGGTGTTCCCGATTGCGCCGTTGACTGTACTCCAGAGGTCAGGGGGACACACTAGCTCATCCTCATCTAGCAACGCTGTCCCGATGGTCTGAGCATATGAAATGGCTCATATTTGATTGCTTCAGTCGCTCTATAGATCGTACAGAGGAGTTCGTCGAATATAACATTGTTAGCAACGGAAAATTTACTATGCAATTTGATTTGGCTCCAGGTATTGGTCAGGTTACAAATCTGTCCAGGTGAAACCACACAGCAATAATAAAATCTTGTTATATCAAACTGTTTTAGCTGCACATCAGTCGTAAAAATTACATCCTTCCACGCAGAAAATTAGCCGCAGCCGCTTGATCTAATATCATCAGAAAATACCTGGAGCAATCTAGGGAAGAATTCTTGCTGGAATCATTCTAGGAAATCCTGCGAGTATTTTGTTTCTATAAAAAAAACCGGAAAAAACGCATAAATCCTGGAAAAATCTTTTAATAATCAGCTGATCTATAAAAGATCCCAGAGTAGATTAAAATAAGACTCCCAGAAGCATACAAAAAGCACGAGAGGATTAGTTAAAACTGTTATTTTTATTCATTCATATATTTTTTTTTATAGAAGAGCGTAATAATTGCCATATATGTAGTTTGAATTTGAATATTGTCGGCTGGTTTGTTCTCTTCGTCATGGAGGTTTATATAACAGATATTATGCATTTATATATAGTTTCTAAACAAAATTATCATAATTACAAAGAATCTGTAAACATACTGTTGTTCTACATGCAGAAGTCTAGTGCGAACTTTTGCCCCACCGTCGGGGCTATAAAAATGTTCCTTTCTAAAAGAAACACTTTAAGTTTTTTATTCAATCAAAGGCGCTTCTAGAACTACTATAGAATGATGATCTTCCGGCATCTTAAGGTTTTGTGATTCTTTTTTTTCTTTCCCTATAAAATCTTATTCCAAAAATATTTCAAAAATTAGATCAAAACAGCTGAAAACACACTTGTGTTCTTAACTTTGCCATAGATAAACGAAATCGTTCCAATTTTTATTGGTGAGCAGTTGGCCTGATAGTATGTCGAACCCACACATATTTTTATTATTTTGGGTTTCAGCTCGTGCGCAGAGAAAGACTCACTGCGTACCTATGCTCCGTGCGAACTTTTGCCCCGCATTGCTCTACATTGTGAAAGAATTCTCGAAGGAATCTTTGGAAGAATTCTTGATAAACTCATAAAAGCAATAAAAGCCCCTTTAAAAAAATTTCGCTTAAAAATAAATAATATTGTAATCATTTTCATGAGAGCGTATCCCTATAGATGGCGCCGATATTTGGAAACCTCGAGAAACCAGCTATGATTGCTGGGCTGACTGCTGAATCTGCTAAAGTTTTGTTAAACCTTTTTAAACATAATTAATTTAAGTGATTAAAAAAAAAATAGAATGGGAACTATTTTAGAAACAAACTTATTAACATAGCACATAAAGGATGGGTAATGTGAAGACCTCATTGAGGTTATTAGCCTCTTTTCAGAAGCTCCTAACCCTACCTCCTCTTGGCTCCGACCGGGCTGCAAGCAACCTTGGGAAAGATCGGTTTGGTTTACCCCAGTGTGGACTTTGGTCCTAGACTGGAAGTGCCTAAGTAACAAAATTAACTTTATAATGCTGTTAAAGAATTCTTCAACACCTATTCCTTAAAACCAATCAGAAACTAAATTGCTTATGCATTACTATGTCAAACTAACCATAAACCCCTAATAAGGCTCAAGAGGCCCATCCTCAGATAGTCTTGGAGAACTGAATTTAAGATTCTGGTTTCTACTTTCAGAGCTCTTCAAATTAAGGATAAAACGATTAAAAAATTGTCATTTCATGTTTCTGCTGCAGATTCTATGTTGGAAGATAAGTTTAATTGAGTTGAAAAAACATCGCTGAATGATACAGTGGCGTAGTTAGGAATTTGGGGGCATGGTGCGGTACCAAATTTGTGGGCTCCATGATATTTACAATGTTAAATCTATTCTTCTAACTCTCAAATAATCACGCCGTTGTATTTTGTAAAAAGCGTTAAAAAAATCTCGACTTCTCAGCATTAGCGTGATGCTGGCAGTGGTGGCCAACTGGCTGACTGAAGGTTAAAAAATATGTTCTGTATTCCTTTAAGAATTTCTTCGAAGATTTCGGCAAGGATACATCCCGGAGTTCCATCGATGAACGTAATTTTTTTTCTAAGAATTGTGACGTTTTTTTACAGTTTTTTAATGAATTGCACCTTGCAATCCTTTATGAATTCTTTCAAAGATTGCTTTATCATTTTCTTTGAAAAAATCTTTCTTGAATAATAATTTGTCTTCAAGAATGTTTCAAGTTATTCATGAATGGGTGTCATTCAATATTTCTCTAAACACTCTTTCATGTATTCTTACAGTGTTGTCTCCGAGGATGTTTTCAAAAGTACTTCAGAGAACTTCAATACATTCTTGCAAAGGCTTCAAAGTCCTTTTAGAATTTTTTCAAACATTCCTCCATAGCAGGGAATGAAATTATCAGCAAATTGAGACGAAAAACGGCGTTTTTCGAGCAACCGATTTTTTCTGTTTTTACTTTATCGGTCGTTGCTGTTTGTCCCCGATCAAAGATAGCCGAAAACTGAAAATCGCTCTTTTCATTTTCGCTATGGTCCACTGCACGAATTTATTCTGGCCTGCTTACTCTCACACGAAATTTGACGTTTGAGAGGTGTCGACACCGCTCAAACGTCAAATTTTCTGTGTGAGTAAGCAGGCCAGCACACATTCGTGCAGTGGACCATCCAACTTTATCGCCTGCAAAGTTATCGCGATAATTATCAGGCAAATAACAAAAATTTACCGCTAACGGGATTCGAACCTAGACCCTCCACAAAAATGTGTATGAGCGCGCACCATAACCACTCGACCACACAAGCTGCTCGAGAGAGGACAGAAATTTTATACATAAAAGCTACAGCCGGTGACGACGGGACTACGGAAAGGCGAACAAAGAGCAGAAAGCAAACCAGTCAACTTTTCATTGCTGATGATAATCGATTTTCGGCGCTGCGGAACGAGCGAAAACACATTCTCGGGAGAAACCCGGGTCTGAATTTATCGCACGTCTTTTTTCGCCGATAATGCGTGTGGGAGAGTTTTCTACTATCGCGATCGTGATTGATAATTTCATTCCCTGCTCCATAGTTTCTATCAGGAGTTCCTCCAAATATCCCCTAAATGATTTTTCCACGGATGTAAATCATTTCTCCATTGATTTATCTAAGAAGTATCTTGGCATTTCCTCAAGTATTCATTACTTATCTTGGCGTTCCTTTGAAGATTTTTTAAGAATTTTTCCAAAGATTCTTTTAGAAATTTCTCCAAGGATTCCTTCAAAAATTACTGCCACGCTTTTTTTGAAAAAAAAAATCTGCAAGGGCTCTTCAAGGAGTTTCTTTGAAGTTTTATTAAGAGATTCTTCCTAGAAATCCTCCAAGAAGTTTCAAAAGAATCAATTGGATAATATTTTTTTTAAATCTACCAAGGATCCCTACAGAAGTTCGTCTAAGAAAATTCTGAGAGGAACTTTTGTTGGAATTCTTTCCAAAAATCCTTCTGGATTTCTTCCAAAGAATTCTTTAGAATTCATCTACTCTACGAGTTTCCCCAAGGATTCCTTCAGGAATTTTTGCTAGCATTCCTCTAAGCACTCTTCTAAAAATTTCTATTGTGACTTTTGATCAGACTCCTTAGCTCTTTCGAAAAATTCTCATTCTCATTCCGAAAAAAAAAATCAAAGTTACCTTCAACATCTCAGTCAAGCATTTCTCCAGGATTTATTATTGATTCCTCCAGAAGTTCCTCTGAAATTCCGTCCAAAAAGATCTTCGAGGATTCCTGGTAGGGTCAACGTGTCTTAGTAATCCTACAATCCCAAATTCATCCTATTCGAAAACAAAGCAATTACCGCGCCGATTGATTACGTAATTTTTGTTATCACACGTACTCACTTCTAACAAAAATATAAAAAAGCGCTTCATTCCTTTGTTTTCAGTAGGACAAAAATAGGAGCGTATATGCTTACATAATAAATGATTTGATAAGATAAAATCAAATGATTTCTTCAGAACTTTATACAAGGATTCCTCCTAAGACTGTTTTGCCACTTTCTTCGAGAATTCTTTAAGAATGCCTAGAAGCATCGTTTAAGTCAGTGATCCTCAGGCCTATTTTTTCAACTGCTTGTATTGCACCTCCTGAATCCATTTGTGAAACGTTAAACACGCTATTCTACATTATTTCGGGAGTAGAACAACCTCCTTAAGAAGCATTGTAAGAAATTCTACGGAAACATAGAGAACCCGCCATCATGTGCGGCCCGCGGGCCGCACTATGGTGACCACTGGTTTAAGTGATTAATGCAAGTTTAAGATTTCATATAGGGCACCCATTGCGAACTCTTAAGGAATCGCTTCAAAAATTCCTACGGGATTTTTTCCAAGGATTTCTTAAATTTTTCTTCAAACAAATCTTTCGGAATTTCTTCAAATATCTTATTAGGAACCTCTGCGAAGGTGTTATCAATCGGATAAAGCATTCTTTGCTTAATTTATTTAATAATTTCTCCAAGAGCTCTATATAAGATTACTTTTGAGCTTTTTCCAGGAATTGCTTTAGGAATTCTACCAAGGATTTATTGAAAATTCTAAAAACATCGTTCAAAGATGCTTTAGAAATTCCTTCCAAACTTTCTTCAGGAGTTTTTCCAACGATTTATTTATTAGTTCATCCAATAAATTCTCTTACGATTTCTTCAAAGATTCAACTGATTCAAATAAAACAATGAAAGAATTCTTTCAAGAATTCTCACAGAAATTCCCCAAAGAACAGAGGCAAATAAAAAAAAATCTTCAAACAATTTTTGTGTTTTTTAGGAAATTGTTTGTGGACTTCCTTAGATTTTCGGAAATTCCTTAGATAATTCGTTGAGATTTTCTTCGGCCGTTCCATTGTAAATGCGTTTTTTTAATTCGCAAGAGTGTTTCTCATAAAATCTCAAAAGTAACAATAGACGGAAATCCTTAAGGAATTATCAAATGAAATTTCCACAGGAATTACCAAAGAATTTTTTTGAGAAATTAATGGAGGAATTTTCTAAAATTGCCGCCTTAATTTACGAATTAACTAAGGAATTTTCAAAGTACCTGCCTAATGAATTTCGAAAGGAACTATTAAAAGAATTACAAAAGTCAAGTATATTAGCAAAAGGACTGCCAGTGAAATTTCCAAAGAAATTGCTGAAGGAAATATCGTAGGGTTTGCCTGATAAATTTCTAGAGCTATTGCCCAAAGAATTTCGGAAAGTTATGTCGTAGATATCTTGAAAAATTAAAAACCTAAATCAATTTTGAATATTATTGCCCAGAAATTTTCGAATGAGTTACTGAACCAAATTTCAAACGAACTGCCGATATGGTTTAGAAAAAATCCAAAAAAAACCCCAAAAATATTGTTATAGCAATTTTAGGATCAAATACAATAAAAATGGCTAGAAGGATTTCCAAAAGCTTTGTCAAAAAAAGACTTCGCCAAAGGTAAGATGAAAGATTTCCACGGGGTTTTATCAGAAGATTTTTCAAACGAATTGTCAAAAAAATACAACGAGAAGTTGTAAATATAATTTCCAAAGAAATTTCTGTAGAAAAAATATTCTGGAGAAGTTCGCAAAGCCATTTCTGAAGCATTGCCGAGAACTGATCAAAGAAGTTTCCAAAGGAATTGCCTAACAATTTCTCAAAAGAATTGCCGTAGGAATTTTCAATGAAACTTGTAACAGAGTTCCTAAAAAAATCTCGATAGTTTTTACCAAAAAAATTGCGTACACAATAGCTGAGACAATTGCCAAAGAATAAAAAAAAAATAAGAAAGAATTAGAAATAATAAAGGATGTCGAAGGAGTTTCCAAATAAATTTTGAAAGATATTCTCTAACGGATGGGCCTTTTCATTTAACGTCTTAAATCAGCTGATTTCTCGGGCCTTTGACAGATCTCCAATGAAAATGACAGTTTAGCGTTTGCGCCTTTGTTCAGCAGTTGTAAACAGTGGCATACACATACCTGTCAGCTGAAAAGGCCTTTTGCTGCATGGAATTCCAAAGCAATTACTGAAACAGATCCAAAAGAACTTTCCAAAGAAAAATTCTAATAAAAAAATATGTAAGAGTTCTTTCAGGAATAATACAAGTTTACAGCATTTTTGAACCCGGTAAGCTGATGATTGTTTTTGGTGTAGAATCATGCCCTGAGTTTGAAAATGCGAAGGAAAAAAATACAGTAGAGCGGAATTTTTTTCGACTTTCCATACAAGGTTGATGATTTGAAATCGATTTTTGTTCTATTTTTAAGCAAAGTCACTCACTTCACACGTCTCATTCTCCGTTATCTATGCTCTGATTGAGCTGATTTTTTTTACTGTAACTCGACTATATATGATATATCAAATAAACGTTGAGAAAGAATTTTTAAATTATTTTTATCTTATTGGAAAAAATACATTTCTTCATATATTTTTGGAAATTTTGCTAAAATTTGAGAACATCGTCCCCAAATCTCGCCAATATCTTGAATTCCATCAACCTGACGCAAAACCTGCATTCAGATGATCGAATGGTATTAAATTCAGCTTTTAATTTATGGAAAAAGGTTTAAAATTGGTTGAACAAAACGCAAGATATTTAAATTTTAGTAAATTCCATATTTTAAAAAGTTGTAAAACTCAATATTCAGCTAAAACTCAAAAACTGTTCTACTTTAATTTTTTTGAAGCACGGTTTTGAAATCAGCGCTAAATTATGCTTCAAAAATTTTGGTCGCTGACAGAAGTTCACGACTTTTGTTTTATTTTGTAAACTAGTGTTATCAATAAAATTCGTCCAATAAATTTTATTGGATTTTTTTTATGAATTCTTAAGGCATTCTTCCGAGGTTTCCATCTATTGAAAACATTAAAGACTTACTTAGCGATAACACCAATTTCGTTCGAATTTTCTTCACGAAGCTTCTAAGATTTTTTTTCTAAGGATTTCATCAAGCATTTGTTCCAAATGAGGAACTCCTAGAACTTTTTCTTAGATATCTTTTACGATTCATCTAGGAATAACTTCAAGGACTTCTTTACAAATTCCTCCAAGATTTATTTCCAAAGTTGCTACAGCTTTTCTGAAGGAATTTATGTATTCCAAAGAATGCCCAAGAATTCCATAAAGAGTTTCTTAAATATTTCAACAAACGATTGCTTTGGGGCTATCCCACATGATCCCTTGAGCAAATTTCCCAGAGAAATTCTTTAGGAATTCTTTTAAGATTTGTTTTTAGAAATTTCTGCAATAATTCTTTTTGCAATGCCACAAATGGTTTCTCTTGAAGTCCTTTCAAGGATTTCTTACGAAGCATTGTTCAAGCATTTCAAAGATTTCTTTAGATGTTCTTCCAATAATTTCTGTATGAAATCGTCTAAAGATTCCTTTGGCATTTTTTTCAATTGCCCTTTCACGATTCAATCATGAATCCTTTAAGAAATTCCAAAGAAGACTTCTTTTTCTCCAAGGATTTTTTTAAGCTACGTTACAAAGTTTCCTTCAGGGATATCTCAACGTTTTCCTTCAGATAACCCTGCAAGGGTGAACACATTCATCTCCAAAGGATTCCTGCACAAATTCCCTCATGGGGTCTTAAAGAGATTCCATCAAGGCTTCCATCAGAAATTTCTCCACGGAAATCTATAGAAATTGTTTTGCAAATCAACATCAACGAATTTGAGAGGAATTCTTTGGGGTTTATGCCATTGATTTCTTTGAAAAATAATCTAGGCATTCTTCCAAACATTCATTTGCCTTCAAAATTTCTTCAGGAATCCTTTACGTGATTCCTCACAGTACTTCTAGTAGCTCTACTACTACTTTACAGTACTGTAGTAATCCGTCAAGAATGTCATCAAAGATATCTCCAAAATCAACCCAATGATTCTTTCCGAATACATCTTAGAATTCATCTAGAAGATTCTTCGAGGATTCCTTTAAAAATTTCTACATAACTTCCTGCAAGCATTTTTACAAGAATTCTTTCGGGAATTCTTCCAAAATTCCTTCAGAAAATCTCACAAGAATCCATTCAAGAGCCATACCTCAGAAATACCATGAGCCACACCATGATCTCAGAAATTCATCAAAGGTATTTTCCATGAGGAACTCCTGCAAGATTCCTTCTTGGAGAAGTCTCTAAAAGCATCTTGGAGAAATCCCTTAAGGTTCATCTGCAGAATTCGTTGAAGGACTTCATGACATAATCCTCGAAGGACTTTATGAAGGGATCCAAAGAGGTATTGCTGAAGGAATTCTTGGAGGTTTTCCTGAAGGAATCAATTCAAGTATTCCAAAATCAATGCTTAGAAGAATTCCTGAAGCAATCCATGAAAAAGTTCTGAAGTAAATCTTAGAGGAATTTTTGTAGAAGTCTTTGGAGTAGCGGCTAGGTAAATTGTAATACATATTCCCGAAGGCAATCTCACAGAAACGCTTCAAGGAATACTTGAGAAGAAATACTTCATGAAATCGTTGGATACATTGATTTCACTTATTTTTCATACGAAAGCAAAAAAAAATCGACAAACTATTGTTATTACGGTTTTGACCTGACATGTGTTCAGATCTTAATTTTAATAACTGCGGCCCCTGAATTTCAGCTGCTACCTTAAGCTAAGTCAACAACTATGTTTGGTCCTGTAATTAGGATACCAGGGACGTTTTCACAATGCTCATGAATTTTACTTTCATATCGATACCGAATTTCGTAAAATTCAATTTAAATTTTAACACATTTTTCTTTTAATTTTGGGGCCATCTGTGTGCCCCATTCCAAAAAAAACTCTTGATAATCACGAAGGGGCCCCCACATACCTATTAAAATTTCTGTGAAGTGTTGAACTTATAGGAATATTTCGCTATTTAAAGTACTTTATTCAAACTAGTGTTGAAAAACTTTCCTTGATTTGGAGGCCCCCTGAAATCGGGGGCCCGGTGCGGACCGCACCCATCGCACCCCCCTTGCTACGCCACTGAGTGCTTGCCAGCTTCGTTTACTCACGAATAAAAAGTGCGAGTATTCTCGGGCCCCTGTTGTTCACGAGCAAGTTCACGAGTATGTTTGATTTGGTTTGTGTCTGCTCAGCTGCAATCTTCATCATTTTCCATCCCTGCTCACGAGGAATATGACGAGTTGAGGCTGCTGCTGCAACCGTAACCAGGCAGTTTAGCTTTTGCCTTGGCTTTTGCCCTCAGAAAACACTAGCATTCTTCGGAGGGCGATCCCGGTCTTTCCCGGTCGTCACATCATTGTTCTTTCAAAATTTCAAGTTAAAATAAACAATAACAATAGCAATACAGCGGGTCAAGTCAAATCGTTTTAGTCATTTTTTCCACTACCTTTATTGTATGTGCGTGCTCTTTGCCTGCGCTTTTCGGCTTGTGTTCTTCGAAGTATGAAATAGAACGGACCTTTTGCGGTATAAGTTGGACTTCGGATAAAACAGCCGTGTTTCTTGAGAGCAACAAAGTAGTTCCATTTCCTCATACTCACGGCTTTCCGCTTCTCATTGAATAGTTCAACCTTCTGTCGGGTTCCTTGCTGCAGCATTACCGCACTTGCTGCTTTTTCTTTTCACAAAATCTCTACTGCACTCATTGGCGTAGCTAGGATTTTTTTCTGGAGGGGGCCCAGGAGGGGCCTGACTTGAGATGGCTTTTAAGCAGCATAGGCGCCCGATATGTGTATATTCCTTTCGTGACGGAGCGCAAAAAAGTGAAATCTCCATACAAATGGCTCAACTTTGACTCTCCTGAACTTTTAGATTTCCCAAGAAAACAACAAATATTTTTCCTCATTTGAAAGATCTACTCTTTGTCTTTCGATTTCTAGCTTTGACTACCTAGATAAAACGGAAATAAAAAATATGCGGTGGATAAAACTTTTTCGTGTTTTACGGTTTTATCCACTTTTTGTTTAACTTATTGAGGTAAATCTCAGAGGCAACGTAAACAAAAGTTTTTTTGCACACATACAAGTATAAGTAATGACTGAATTATTAAAATAATTTGCATCACATAAAACGAAGACTAAACAGATAAAAAAATACGCAAAACTGTTATCACTCAACAGCACAATTGTGCTGGTTCGTCACAAAAAGGATATGCAAATCAGCATTGAAGGTTTGAGGAATCAAAATGACTGGTTTAGATTTGTTTCTAGTTTCGTTAACTATATGAGTATGAACAATTCCTCCGTGATTTTTTCCCTCCAGAGATTACTTCAAGAATTTATCTAGGTATTCAACCAAACATTTATTCGGGGATTTGTCCTGGGATATCTTTAGAGGTTTCTCCAGTGATTGTTCAAATACTGTTTTTGAGGTTTCCTTCAGGAATTTCTCCAGAGATCCTTAAGGTATGGCTGAAGGTATTCCTTCAGAGATTTTTTCAGGGTTTTCTCCATATATTCCTTCCAGAATTCCGCTAGATATTGCTCTAATAGGTCCATTTGGAATTATTCGAAGTATTTCTGCAGGAATGTCTTCAAGAAATTCTTTCAGAAAATTTTACTAAAGGTTTTTAAAAAATTAAACCAGGAATTTCTTTTAAAAAAATGTACAAAAATCCTTTAGGAGTCCATGAAAGTATTCCTTCAAGAATTCGTCCAGAAATTACTGCACACATGGATTTCTTCAGATTTTTTTTATTCAGGCATTCCTACAGAGACTCTTCCAGGAATTCGTTAAGAAATCTCTCCTGAGATTCGCTATGGAATTCATCTTGGGAATGCTTCCGGGATTCATCATGGGGATTCTTCACAAATTCATCCAAGAATTCCTCAAGGATTCACTCGGGAATTCCTTCTGTGATTCTTTCAGGAACAACTTTCAGAATCCAAGAACTCTTCTTGGGATTCTCAGGAATTCCTCCTGGAATTATTTCAGAAACTTCTCCAAAAATTAATCCAAGCCTTCTTCCAGGAACTGTTTAGAGATTCCCTTAAGAATTGATCTTGAGATTGCTTCCAAGATTCCTCCTTGGGTTTATTCGAGAGCTCTTCTAGGAATTCCTTCAGGAACCTTTTTTTTATTTTTTTTTGTGTATTTTGACGTTTGCTAATTCTACATTCCCTTCAGGAACTGCTATAGGGATTCCTCCAAGAGTTCCTCTACGTACTCTTTTAAGGATTCTTTCAGGATATCCTCAGGAATTTCAACGGTTTCTTCACAGTTTCGATTTCTTCAGTACTTCCTCGTGGAATTTATCCAGGTACTCCTCCTAGAATTGCATCATAAATTGATCCTTGGATTTCTTCAGGAATTCTTCCTGGGATTCCTCAAAGAATTCTTCCAGAGATTATTCCAATAATTCTTCCAGGAATTCTTCCATGATTCCTCTGGGAATTCCTGCGTGGATTTCTGTAAAAGTTCCTACAGGCATTCGTCCAGAAATTCCTCTATGAATTCCTCAAGAGATTCCTACAAGTATTCTACTAGAGATACCTCAGGGAATTCCTCTAGAGATTCCTCCAGGGACTCCTCCAGGAATTTCTCCAGGAATTCATCCAGGGATTCCTAAAGGGATTCCTCCTGAAAGTGGTTCATTTGTTCTTCAAGGGAATTCTCTAGGAACTCTTCCAGGGACTTCTCTAGGGATTGCTCCAGGAATTCATCCAAAGATTTCTCAAGGAAATTCTCTAGAGATTCCTACAGGCATGACTTCAGCAATTTCTCCAGGTATTCCTCCGATTATTCCTCCAAAAGTACCTCTAAGAATTCCTCTCGGAATTCCTCCAGAAATTCCTCTGCAAAATCCTCTAGTATATTTATCTAGGATTTTTTTTTTTTAAATTTCTCCTGGGATTCCTCCTGCGATTTCTCCAGAAATTTCTCTGGCAATTCCTCTAGATACTTTTCCAGGGATTTCTCCCAGATTCATTCAGGGATTCCTCCAGGAATTCTTCTAGGGATAATTGCACGGAATTTTTCCATGAATTCCTCTAGGGATTTCTCCAAGAATTGCTCCTGGAATTCCACCAGGCATTTGTCCAGAAGATCCTCCAGGCATTCTTCCTGAGATTCCTTCAGAAATTGCTTCAGGGATTCCTTCAGGAATTTCTCCAGGGATTTTTCCATAAATTCCCTCAGGAGTTCTTCCAAGAATTCTCTAAGGATTCCTTCAGGATTTCCTCAAGGGGTTTCTTCAGAAATTTCTCCAGTGATTCTTCCTAGAGTTCCTCTAGGGAATCCTCCAGGAATTCATCGAGGGATTCCTTCAGGATTTGCTATAGGAATTCATCTAGGAATTTCTTCAGGGAGTCCTCCAGACATTTCTCTTGGAAATCCTCCAGGGATTTCTCCAGGGTTTCCAAGGATTTATCCAGGATTTCCTCCAGAGATTTCTCAAGGAATTCATCTAGGGTTTGCTCCAGGAATTCTACCAGAGGTCACTCCTAGAGTTCCTTAAGAGATTCCACCAGCAATTCATTGAGGAACTTATCCAGGGATTGCTCCAGGCATTCGTCCCGATATTTCTCCAACGATTATTTCTTCTCCAAACTATTCGTTCAGAAATTCCTCCAAACATTTGTCAAAAAGTACCTCCAGCGATTTCTCCAGGAGTTGCTTCAAGGATTTCTCAAAGAATTGCTCTATGGATTTTTCCAGGAATTCGTCCTGGGATTCCGCCAGAAATTTGTCCAGAAGTTCCTCAATGCATTCCTTGTGAGATTTCTCCAGAAATTTCTTCAGAGATTCCTCCAGGAATTGTTCCATTAATTCTTCCAGGAGTTCTTCTAAGAATTCTTCCAGGAATTTCTCCAGAAAATTTTCTAAGGACTCCTCCAGAAATTTCTCAAGGGATTCCTCAGGCATTTTTCCAAGACCAGCCATAGGAAAGGAGACAACAAGCTTTCACCAAACGAAAGAGAAAGAATGAGCGGATCCCAGAGAGAAAGATGCTTCTGCGGGGGTCTGAATACGTAGAAAAGACTACGATTTATTATAAATCAGCATTGCAAGTTTTTGAGAAGTGCCTGCAAATTCGATACCATTTGGTATCAGTAATCAGTTTGCTCTGCTAAGGCAGATTTGTCGGAAACCTTCGTCTCATCTACAGTACGCGAATTAGGTATGACCCAAGAAGTGAGCACATAATCCGAGCAGCCCTCTAACGCCATGACAACCGTTCTTTTTTGTGTATCCAGGACCCAAAGGAATGGGTTCTAAGATTTCCCGCATTTTTCCCAAGTGTCTCGGTGAGGTTATGACCCCGAACCAATAGTCGGTAGCCTCATCCCAGGTAATAATTTGATGCTGAATAATCGTTTTTCCAACCATTTTGAAGCAGCCTTCATTTGAACACAAGCTGAGTCCAAGATGTACAATCCTTTATTCAGCCCCTAAACATCTAATTTTGGTGATTTTATCCAACCTGGTTAAAGGTTGAAAGGCTGATTTAAGAATCAGTACGCGCTTCGTCAACAATCAATTATATTTATTGAATTTGATTAAAAATTAAAAAAAAAACATTTTTTCAACTTATTTTCACCATTTGCGGCTTTCCATTTCTAGAAAAGATGCTTTGAAATGTATAAATTCATCTGTGGGAAAACTGGGAATCGAACTCGGAAATCCTGATCTATAGTCACTCACCATATCACCTACACCTCATACAAATGTATACATATTCTCAAAAATGAGAGCAATGCTTGTTGTATCTGAATAATCAAGAACATAAGTTCTTGTATTGAGGCTGAATATGCTATGTGGACTCTGTAAAAACACTGCTTGGGTCAGCTGTCAAAATTTATTTGATTAAAGGTTGAACAACAGATGATTACCTTTGCATATTGGTGAACGTATCAAAGCTGGTCACGGAGATGAATAATATTCTATTCAACTTGATATTGAGCTATCTATGTATTGTTGATTAGAGGGGTTTTTCAGCTGTCATTTTATTCAGCCACTGCCACTATTAACCAGCCAATGTTCAGCTAATACTCTCACTGTTCAGCATTCATTGTTATTTGGGGTGTCTGGTAGTGACCACTTTAGGACGCTGGAAACTACCTTAGTCCGGAGATCGCGGCCCCAAAACCCTCTCAGGATCAATCAGGGCATTCTGATCCCGATCCCAGAGTAAATATCAGCCTGTCCGGGCGATTGGCCGCCCCTCCTGTCAGTCCAAAACCGAGCCGTGATTGCTTGTTCCGGTCCACCCGGGTCGCTGTTGCCGATCCTGGAAGGCTAGCGCGCATGTGGCAGCCCATCCCCTTCGTTTTGCATGATCAACACCAGCCGGCTGGCCGTAAGTTAACCCTTTTACACCAACACCTGCATGTAGCTTAAGAATACATACTTTAGGGATAAAGATGACGTTATGTCAACCCTGAGCGCCGATACCCAGGACATTGAAAGGGTCTGTCTGGCCTCGTAGTAACACAGTATTTATTTAACTGATTTCAAAAAGCTAAATGGGAACTGTTTTAGAAATAAACTCATCAACTTGGCACGTAAAGAATGAGTAAGGCGTAAGGCGTAAGACCTCATTGAGGTTATTAGCCTCTTTCCAGCAGCCCCTAATCCCTGACTCCTCTTGGTATCAAACGGGTTGCAAGCACTCTTGGGAAAACCCGGGTAGGTTAACCCTGGTGTGAACTTTGGTCTTAGGCTGACAGTGACGATAGAGTTTGCTTCTGCAAGGCTGATAACGAGAGGTTAGGAGCGACTCACAACAGCGTCTGTAGTAGAAATCCTCTACATAAAGATGAGCGGAAGTTACATATGCCGATTCGGCAACGCTGTTTGTTTTGTTTACAACAGCTTCCAACACTTGCCACAAAGCTAGATGTTCAAACTTTTTGCGTGACTTTGTTGTGGTGCAAGTTGTTTTGTTTACGTTTGCTAATTATATTCGAACTTTTTCCCCAAATTTTGAAAGAGTTAACAGCAGAATCGAAGAAATCTGAAATGCATTGCACAGAATAGCGCGAATCAAATCGGCAGAAGTGAATCAAGCAGCAGCAATGAATGTTTTTTTCGAGAAGAGCAGCGACAAAAGTTTTTTCATGAGCATAAGCTTTTGAAAACAGAATTAATTAAATATTATCTTCTTACTAAATTTACATATGCCATCAAATTCTTGATAATAAAAAAAATAGGGTAAAAGCCCCCTTCTTCGGCCTAGTACCTATATTCATCTCATTTTGTCTCAAAGACTAGAGATGTGCGCCGTCGAGATTTATTACTTCACGCCGCCGGATGTTTTGATTTTCTAGCACGCCGCCAGCTTAAAACTCATCACGCCGCCGAACTTAGAATTTCCCCAATAATCTTCTGAAAATAATCGATTTAAGTTTAAACGCTCCCAAAATGAATACATGTCATTCATTGCCGAATAAACAAAATATTTCGTTCAATGATCCTGTTGAGATTTTAGTTACTTTTTAGTCACTTATATATCATCATATAAAAATCCTAGCAAATATCATATTCTTCACACAAGGTGTATAAATCATGCAATGACAGCATGCATGCTTTTCCCCGCTTGACGTCATAACGACGTTCGTTTATAATTGAGGGGGTTAGAAGCAAAGGGGTGTAAGTGACAAAAACCCACTTTCGAGTAAATGAGGTTTAAAATATTTCGTCAATTTTTCATTACATACTTACAAAATGTGAGGAATTTCAAAATCAACCCAATTTTCTCCGATTTATTATAAGTTTTTTTTAATCATCGTAAAAATAATCTTAAAAAAGTTCCTGAAAGCTTGAAATCTGAAGAATTCAGGTCCTAATAATTCAATTCATTCCATAACTTAAGAGTTATTTAGGCAGCATCCATTTATTACGTAACGCTAAAATTGATATTTTTGCGACCCCCCCTCCCCCTCCGTAACGCTTTTTTGTATGGAAATCCAAAATTTTTTGTATGGGCCGTAACGCTTGGCCATACTACTCCCTCCCCCAAGAGCGTTACGTAATTTGTGGACTGCGCCTTATGGATTTTTTTTATTATGGAACGTTTAATTGTCTGCCGCACTATATACGAGTGCGCAATTACAAGTTACTACACTAAAATCTCAATTTATGCACATGGCTGGGGGTGCATAAATTAAAAAAAAATCCCCCTAAAACCCCCTCGGACCCCATGTAACGCACCTGCGATGCTCCGAAACCGTTGAAAACTCATTCGTAACGCTTCCGTAACGCTTCTGAATCTCGCCGAAAATGCTCTGAAACTTCCTGAAATGGCTCCAAAATTCCCCTTAAACCGCCTCGGACCCCATGTAACGCACCTGCGACGCTCCAAAACCCCCGAAATCTCCTCCGTAACGCTTCCGTAACGCCTCTGAATCCCAAACCCCAAAATTCCTCTTAATAAGACGCTCAGAAACCCCCGAAAACGCCTCCGTAAGGCCTCTGAATCCCGCCAAAAATGCTCTGAAACTTCCTGAAATGCCTCCAAAATCCCTCTAAAATCCCCTCGGACCCAATGTAACGCATCTGAACCCCCAAAAACGCCTGCCTAACACCTCCGAATCCATCTAAGACCCACTTGCACCCGTTTAACGCACGTGAGATTCTCGGAAACCCCCGAAAACGTACCTGTAACGCCTCCAAACCTCGTCGAAAATCCTCTGAAACTTTCTGCAATGCTTTCGAAAACCCCCTCAGACCCCCGAAAACCCCCCGGAGATCTCCTGGTACCTCGCGGAAACCCCTGAGAACCCCCTGAAACTCCCCTTTGACTTCCATTTGCTCATCCTTATAAACACCCTTTAGCCGCCGTTGCAATAGTTACCGTCATTATTAAATATTCTTATGCACAATATTGGTTCTGAGTAGCTTTCCCTTAATTTATACAGGTCATAAAAAAGGTGCATAAATTAAAAAGTGCATAAAAATAACATGCATAAATTGAGGTTTTAGTGTATTTACATTCTCATATGCAAAGTATAGTTTGTTAAAATGTTTCGCTATATGAGATGTAAAAGAGCGAAATATTGAAATCTCATTTTTAACGCCGCCGCCGCCGCCGACGACCAAAAATGATGTTTTAACCGCGGCGCACATCTCTGCCGAAGCACCAAAGCAAGCATCACAGCGGTGCCAGACATCATGAAACAAGTAGTTAATTGAATGAGATTTGGTCACAACAAATACGATGTTTTTTCAATCAGAATATGGTTGTTTCTCGGTTTAACATCTTGGTAATCGAACTTCTACGCAAATCGATCAATAATTTCATTTTCCAACGCCATTTCTTTCAAAATATTTGGTTTGGTTTTCATCTAAACATGCTGCTACCGCTCAAGTTTTACGAACTATCATCCAGTTCGGCAGCACTGATTTGCCAATCAGCTGTGAATGTATGCGAGTGCAAAACGTGGGGAGCGAGCATAGACGATTCGTCGCGCCGCACATTGTTGTGACTTCTCCTTTGCGAGAGAGAAAAACAATCACAATGAAACTGTCACCTGCTAGGGAAAGGGAGTGCGTTAGTGGGTGAGTGCAGAATGCTCTACGA
The DNA here is from genome assembly GCF_035046485.1 of Aedes albopictus. NCBI lineage: Eukaryota > Metazoa > Arthropoda > Insecta > Diptera > Culicidae > Aedes > Aedes albopictus. The sequence continues at coordinate 403,162,742 of NC_085137.1, forward strand.
TGAGAAAATGTGAGAGTGGTTGTGGATTTGCTGTAAATACTGTTGAGATGAAAAAGGGGCCACCCGGTAGACCGCGATGAGATGAAAATTTTACGGTGTGCTGAAGATAGGTGCGAGTGGCTCGCGATTTGTGATCGCAATTAAATCAAACATTGAAGATAAATCCCACTCTAGTGCATCGTAGGATCAACAGTGGAAGTGAGCACGTGTGTTAAAGTTATGTATCATTAAGTTTGAAGCGTATACATTGCGCTGTGAGTGATTTTTCATGTTGCACATCCTTAATGAGACTAAGATAGGCACAAATACCCTATTTGTAATTATGTTTATTGTCGATTGCAATACCGTTCAAACAACGCCTTCCTACAAACGATAAACATGTTCATTTGGCTCACACTTTGACAGTTCTCTCTGCTCGATTGGCTCACAATGGCCGCCTCCGCCACGGAGAAAAAATATTTGTAAAAACAAACAAATTTTAGTTCAATTCAACCGGAATTCAATGTTAATTCCGGCACAAACGACGGTTTAGTTAGATTTTACTACCCAGGGTAGTTAAAACAAACTAAAATATCATGTTGATAGATTTTCATAATCATTAGTTATTTTTACAAACATCCATTTGAAAACAACAAAAATGTTTGTTGTTCGATATGACAGCTCTGAAAACAAACATCAACATTAGTTATTTCAAACCAAAACATGGCGGTTGAAATTACCAGAATACCGTTCAAATAAAACGGGGTTTGGTTGTTGAATTGACCGACCAATTTGTTGTTTTTGCTTTGCTTACTGCTCCCCGCTGCTCCCCCTGGGTTCCGTATTTTCTTTCTGGGATGATGTAAAATTGAAACTTCCGAATAAATGTGTAAAATTTGTTCCATTTTATTTAAAACATCTCTTAATGTATAAACTTTACACTTTTTCCATCCCACTGGGAATGAGCATAAATCACCGGAGATGAGTTTGTGAATTCTATGACGGGGCCTTCAGGATTTCGCTAGATCATACGGAAGATACGGAAGAGTAGTAGCGGGACTGACGCCACTATGAATCCGGTCGAAATATTAATGTTTGTAGATACGCCTCACCGAAGAATCTGGTCAGATTCCGTCACCGATACATCGCACACGTTCTTCTCGTCAAATAAGAAATTCTTCGCTGTATGGGGAAAACTGCAACTCTCACCTCCGCCATGATGTTTTTTGAGCTGGTGAAAAAAACTAATTTCAATTCAGTATTTTAAAGGTTTATATCAATCAGAATATCCTTGAGAATATCAACCCAATAATCAAAAACTTACATGCTATTATTGTTTTTTTTGGTTTAATTTCTTAAGCTTTCTGATCTTCCGAGTGTCTTAATTCACCTTCCGAGTTTGCTCACACGCACAAATATCTTCAGATGACAGACAAAGGCAGTTCTCAGTACGAGCAGTGTCGGCGTTATAACTTTTAAACAAACCGAGGTATTAGTTTGAAATGAACGGAATTTCCGGTTGATTTACCTCCAAATAAGAGATTAGTTCATTTCAACCGGCAGTGTTTGTTGGTTCAATCCAGTATGTTGGTTTGTTTCTTCGATTTCTAACTGAAAGGGAACAACCGGAATTCCGGTGAAGACAAACTAAAATTTTGTTAGAAAACAACAAACATTTTGGTTTGAAATCACCACACTTGAGAAAACAGCAATTAGTAAAGACAACTAAATTCGTTGTTTGTTTCAAACCAATCTAAATGGTTTGAGTCAACAAAATTTAGTTTGTTTACAACTAATTTTCTGGTTTGTAAATCAACAAACGTGTTTGTTGATTCAAACTAAACTGTTTTTTCTCCGTGGCACATCTCTATAATGTAGGATTACTAGTCTGTAGGGGCGGCTGATCGATGTGCAAGTGCCAGTAAAGGACTCTAAGCTTAACTGTGCACTGCAGGTGCACAATGGCCCTCCGGAAAGTTGAAGGGTATTATCAGGCCCTGCGTACCAGCCGTAATACCAACAAGCATCGAATAGGGAATACAACAAGAATACTAACCAGATCCGATGGCAACGACCCACGCGGCGGAAAAAAAAGACATGGACACCTTCTGCCAGAGGCTGCACAGATTGAATAAAACTTAACACTAGACAACGGACACAACACATATTACGAGCACCAGTGGATACGAGGAAGAAACATTTCTTGTGAAAGGTTTCATCACTCGGAGTGGGAATCGCGAACCCTCACCATGGTACGTTTATGCGCTTGGTGCTGCTAACCGCACGGCCACGAAGCTTGTAATTGAAAATTGCGGATTCAACAACTTCATCTGGACCACCCGCATACTCAACCACATGTACTGAAGGATCGCGGGTATCGGTATGTTGGTATGCAATATGCAGAAGCGCGTGATCGGTTGGTGGACGATTGACGGAAGAATGTGCAGGTTGAGGATTGAGCTGATTCTGACTTCAGCATAATGAATGTGCACATCCCACTTAGGGAACGGGTAAAGACTTTGGTCGTAGGCTGACAGGAAAGGGAGAGATTAGGTGATTGCTTCTGCAAACCTAAGAATCTTTTCTCCAGGAGGAGCGGCTCATAACACCGTCTGATTCGCATGTTATGTAACGTGCTGGCTCATCGGGTAGAATTTCAGGGTCGTTCAATGCTCACTTTCCCTCATACAAAAACCATGGAGCTGTATCAATTCGAGCAGGAACGGGTGGTGAAAAGCATGCTGTTGTAGAAGCACAGATAACCAAAATGGCATAAAAGCAAATGCAAAGAAGGGGGAGGGTTGCTAACACCCTACATGAAAGATCATTCATATAACCCAGGCCTGCTTTCTCAAAAGAGCTAACGCTGAGGCAGATACATATTTACAATTTTATTACATGTATGTACTATACCATGACGTCACATTGGGTGAATCTTACTTGTACGCTGCAGCTTTAGTACTGGATCCGAAGTACAGGTTTGCGTAGCGGGCTTGGCCTTCGAACGGCGAGGTATAAGGTTATGTTCGCCTTTAGATGGAAACCCGGCCTTTGCCAGCGGGTTTGATGTTCGGCGTATGGTTTCCGAGGTAATTTCGGCCATCAGAGTTCCACACCTAAGAACGGAGGAATTCCGGTCGTTGAACGGCGGAGGGTTCGGCCGTGTCCCCAAAGCACTATAACCGGTGCATTCACGGTAGTGTTCCATAACAAACACTAGGCGTCTGTCGTTGACCGGGTTTTCAAAATGGAAGTCGGAGAATGGTGCCGCCGAGTATCAGTGACCATCGACGCTCGTCCTTAGTTCTGGACCTCTGTCTTGGAAAAAGACAGAAAAAGGCCCTTTTCGCTGGACCCGACCACGTCATTCCTAGATTCTACACTTTTCAGCACAGTTGTACACTGGAAATTTTCCCTTTTTCTTGTTTTTAAAATGTTTTTGTGTTTCGTTCTTTTGTTGTCCTTTGTCTAACTGTTCGTAGCTATGATTTTTTAATAAATTATTTTTAGGTTATAACTTTCCGTTTTCTTCACACTAACCATTACTACACATAGTTTAGAGGTAATCACACCATCTACTAGAGCTGCGGCAACACACGCGAGCTTGGAACAGCTTTCATCATAATGGGCAAAATATAGAGGCGCGTGATTGGTTGGTGGTCGATCGACGAAAGAATGTGCAGATTGAGGATCAAGGGCCAATTCTTCAACATCAGCATTATCAGCATACACAGCCCACATTCCGTAAGCACTTATAACGTCAAAGACGCTTTCTACGCACAGCTCGAACGCGAGTACGACAAGCCCAAGCCTCGACGTCAAGATCATCATAGAAGATCTAAACGCTCAGATAGGCCTGGAGGAGCAATTCAGACCGACGATAGAAAAGTTCAGCGCCCATCAGATGACGAACGAAAACGGCCTGCGACTCATCGACTTCGCCACCTCCAAAAACATTACCATTCATAGCACCAACACAGCCTCCCTCATCGTTGCACCTGGAGAACACTACATTAGACGGAATCGCAAATTGACAACGTTCTGATTGACGGACCGCGCTTCTCCGATATTATCGATGTCAGATCCAATCGTGGTGCTAACATCGACACCGTCCACTACCTGGTAGTGGGGGTTTAACTGCACCCAACATATTCCTTCGTCAACATTGTACGGTACTGGCGACCGCCGCTATACAACCTAGAGCGATTGAAGCAACTGGATGTCGCATCAGAAAACGCGCAAAATCTCGAGGCAGCGTTGTCTGATGAGGGGGAGCTCGAAGTGTCCCCTCTAGAGAACAGAAATAATGGTTCGACGAGGAGTGCAGAGCGATTTTGGAGGAAAAAAACGCATCGTGGGCGGTATTGCTGCAGCAAGAAACCCGACAGAACGTGGAACTGCTGTGCCGTTCCCATGAAACACCGTGAAGGTCTATCAGAAGCTCGACGCATGCCGCAACGGCTTCGTACCGCGGGCCTATATATACAGGGATAAAGACGGGGGCCTCTTGACGGACGTTATCAAGCCGACTTCATCGACGGCCGGTCGACAAAGGACCATAGCTTAGCCGTATGACAAATCATCCTGAAATTACGAGAATACGAAGTCCCATCATATCACCTATTCATCGACTTCAAGGCGGCATACGACAGTATCGACCGTCCTGAGCTATGAAAAATCATGGACCAGAACGACTTTCCTGGGAAGCTGACCAAACTAACCAAAGCAACGATGAACGGTGTGCAATACTGCGCAAGGGTTTCAGAGCTCGCCGGGGATTGTGACAAGGCGACGGACTCTCATGCCTACTCTTTAACATCCCTCAACATCCGGTGTACGATTTTCAATTGATCTACTCTGCGGACGGCATGGATATTCTTGCCAGAATACGAAGCAGCAATTATGGTCGGACTGATTGGTTGGATCCCAAAGTTTTGATCAGGAGTGTGCATGCCAACTTATCCAAATGAGACCCTTTCACACACTCTTCGCCGGTCCCGATACCACTGTTCAGGCACGACATAATTCAGTAAACTTTCAGAAAGTTACAGGTCAACTAAGTTCACCCCCGTCGTAAGCGGATAAATTTCATATCGCTACCAATACCGACTCCTGTTGACCGAAACGAACCGCGAGATTAAACAGCCACAAATTATGGCCACTAACCGACCAACCGAACTCCTTTCACAATAATGCAGCAGCATGCCAATCACAGCACGGGCTCATGATTATTTTTCAAGCTTTATGCCAAATGGCGTGATTGATACTCTGCTTCATTAACCTTTATCCATCTCGTTGCATTACTGAGTTACTGAGCGGGGGTACACACATGTTTCCTTACAAAATCGACCGACTTGACCGAGGGATTGCAGTGCTTTCAGCAACAATCGACCATCAGATTTCATATTCCTGATGCGCGCGCATTCATAACTCAACAATCGAGAGATAAAAATACCTTCAGTATGTACGTAACAATACACATGTCTACCACACGGCTCCAGGGAAGAAATCATCCTGCGCGGTCAATAATGTTTGAGCTGAAGATTAAGGCAAAGGACTACGGTGTGGTGACGGTGATGGTGTGGTTGTTAAGTGGACTGTGCATACATTGTTGCAATGGTGCCCTGTGGATGAGACATCAAAATTTTGCAACAAAATCGAACATTTCCATGAATTCAGCAAACATTTATTCATTGATTCTAGTGATACATTTGTGTCCCAACCTCTTCGTTCTGTTAACCATTCTCTGATAAACGTTTGAACGTTCTTATACACTCACGGTGCCCCCACAGACCTTTATTATAAAATAAAAATTGCCGTCAAAATTAAGTCCAGGGCTCGAATTCTATGACCATCCTGCACCTCTGGACAAATTTTCAAAATCATCCTTAAGAGGAATCTACAAAAAAAATTCCAAAATGTGATCCATGTTGTTTCCAAGCAGTTTGTGTTTGTTTTCAGGGAAATTTTAAGGCTTTTCAGAGAGGTTCAGGGAATTTTCTGGGGGTTTCTGAAGCCTTTTAAAGTTTTTCCAATGTCTTTCACATACATTTTCAATGAAACACGGGGATTTCAAGGGTATTTTAATGGGATTATGGAGGTTTCCGGAGCGTTTTAAGTCAGTCGAGTGGCGCTTCAAGGGATTTCAAGGATTTTTTTCAGGGGTCCCATGAGACCCACTGGAATCCCTTGAGACCCCAAGAAACGCCCATGAGACCTCTTGAAACGCTCCTGAGATCCTAAGGTAACCGCCTGGGGCCCCTGGGGCCCCTGGGACCCCTGGAACTCCCTAGAACACCCTGAAATACCCGTGAGACCTCATAAAACGCCCCATGAGATCTCCTGGAAAACCCATGAGATAACCTGAAGCACTCTTGAGATCCCCAGGAAACCCTCTGAAGTCCCCTCGGACTAGTCTTGTGCATCGACTATACTTTGCTCGGTGGCGACATCCTCAAACGAATCCCTGAAGCAACACCTGAAGGAATATCTGGAAGAACTCGTGGAAAAATCCGTGAAGGAACTGCTGAAGGAAAATCTTATGGAACTTCTGTAGGATTTTCCGATGGACCACGAATCTATTTTAGAGCGATCTCTACAGAAACTTCTGGATAAATCCCTGATTGAAATTTTAGAGGAATTTTAGGAAGAACTCTAGGATGAGTTCCCCACAGAACTCCAGGAGGAATTTCCGAAGGATTTCCAGGAAAAATCTACAAAGTATTTCCAGGAGGAATCTCCAAAGGTATTCCAGCCAAAATCCCCAAAGGAATTCCAGCAGGAATTCTCAAAGAAATTGGAGGAAGAATCCCCGAGAGATTTCTAGGAGCAATCCTCAAAGGAATTCCCGCAGAAATTCCCGAAGGAATTGTAGGAGAAATCATCGAAGGATATTCAGAAGAATTTCTAGGAGGAATCCTCGAATGATTTTCAAGCGGAATTCCTGAAGAATTTTAATGAGCATGAGCATAGATGACCACACAATTCGTAGTTGCTACTCCGTGATTGGTCAAAGCAATCGAAATTGCACAAAGAACCAATGAAAAGGACTTGAGACTAACAGGAATCCCCGAAGGATTTTCAGCAGAAATACTCGTAGGATGTCCGGAAAGAATCTCCGAAAGTATTCTAGTAGGAATCCTCAAGGGAATTTAAAGAGGAATCCCTGACGTATTTTAAGGAGAAATCCTTGAAGGAATTCCAAGAGAAATCCCTGAATAAATTCAGGAAGAATCTCCGAAGAAATTCCAAGTTTCCTTTCTTTTCCATCAAGTTTTCGCCAAAAGTATTGCGGGAATCTTCAAAGAAATTCAAGTAGGAATCTCCGAAGGATTTCCAGGAGGAATCCCTGAATTAATTCCTGGAGAAATTCCAGAAAGAAATCCTGAAGGATACCCTGAAAATCTGTCGGGATTCTTAAAGGAATTCAATGAGAAATTCTTCAAGAAAATCCTGATTATTGTCGTTAAACAATCCTTGAAGAAACTCCTGGAAAAATCTCCGAAAAAAAACTCCTGGAGGAATCCTGAAAGGTACTTCTGGTGGAGTCACTGAAGGAACTCCTGAACTCCTGAAGGAACATTTGTAGAAATCCTGGAAGAAAATTCTGGAGGATTCCCTAAGTTCTTCTGGAGATGTCCTTGGGTCATTCTGTAAGAATCTCTGATAGAAATCCTGGAGAGCTCTGAAGAAACTACTGGAGAGATCTCTGAAGGAACTTCTAGAGGAATCCCGGCAGAAATTCCAGGTGGAATCTCTGAAGAAATATCTGCACAAATCCCCTCGAAAGGAACTCCTGGACTAATCCGTGAAGAGACTCTGGGACAGATCTCTAAGGGAGCGTCAGAAGGAATCCCTAGAGAAACTCCTAGATTAATCTCTAAATGACCTCCTGTAGGAATTTCTGACGAAACTTCTAGGTCTATCCCTGATAGATTCCTGAATCCTTCTGAAATAATCTCTAATAGAACTTCTGCAATAAGTTCTGTGGGGACCCCTGTTGGAATGTCTAAGAGAACTTCTAAATGAAACCCAAATGAAACTGCTGGAGACATCCTTGAATTCTTTGGGGACTACTGGGTAGATCCCTAAAGAAACCCCCGGAGAGATCCCAGAAGGAACTTCTGGCAAAATCCTTATAAAACTAGTATACTGCAGTAATCCTCGATGGGACTTCTGGATTAATCCCCAGCGGAACTTCTTGATGCTTACCTGAAGGAAGAGAAATCCCCAAAAGAACTTCTGGAAGAATCTCTGAAATACCTCCTTGAGGCATTTCGAAGTATTTCCAAGAGGAATTCCCGAATGAATATCAGTAGGAATTCCAGAAGGAATTCCGGGATAAAATTCTGAAAGAATTCCAGGAGGAGTTCTTGAAGCCACTCCTGCAGAAACTATTACAGAACATCCTATGGTGATTCCTGGAGAATGTCCAAGAGGAACTCGAATAGGCACCCTTGATGGAACTTCTGGAGGCATCCCTGAGTTCTCCTGGAAGAATCTCTAAAGTTATTCCTGGACAGATGCCTTAAATTACTCTTGAACCTATACCCTAAGGATCTCCCAGAGAGATCCCTGAAGGAACGCCAGTAGAAATTCCCGATTGGTATTCTAGAGGAATTCCTGAAGCAACTCCTGGAGAAATTTCCGAAGAAACTACTGAACTAATTCCTGAAGGACCTCCTATAGGAATCCCTGAAGGAACTTCTGAACGAATCCCTGATGGATCTCCTGAAGGCATCCCTGAATCCTCCCGAAAGAATCTCTGAAGGAATCCCTGAAGAAACTCCTATCGAAATATCTGAGAGATCTTCTGAAGAAATTCCTGATGCAACTCCTAGAAATATCCCTGAATTCTCCCGGGTGAATCTTGGGAGGAACTACTGATTTAAGTTTAAGAATAATGTTTTGAGAAATTTTAGAAGGAATCTTCGAAGAAACTCCTGTAGGAATCTGCTAAGATTCTCCAGGAATAATCCCTGAAAACTTCCTCCCTGAAGAATTTTCTGTAGGAATCCCTGTTGGATCTCCTGGAGGCTTCACTATATCCTGCAGGAAGAATCTCCGAAGAAACTTTTTGAGAGATGTATTTAATTGATGAATGCAATGTCATGAAGAATGGAAAAAGAAATAGCTCCTAGAGTTTCGTATTTGATACCTATGAAATCCCCTTGAAGCTCACAGAAACCCCCTGAAACGTCTCTGAGATCTCCAGGTACCCCCTTGGGATTCCCAGAAACGCCCATGTGACCCTCTAAAACGCCCTTGAGACCTTTTAGAACGCCCCTGAAACCCCAAGTAACACAGAAAACATCTTTAGAAATAAAAACTTTAAAAGCTGCTTTATAAACGTGTTATAAGAGCATTAGAAATCATCAAGTGTTATTTTTAAGTTTATTTTTTGTTGGCTGCTTACCAATAGCAAAAGAATATCTTTGGTTGTAAAACGTTAAAAAATACGCAGAAAATTCTTGTATTCAACACCTATCACCGTCCAATCTTGACAGCAATCAATGTTTACGTTTTAATCGTAGTTTGTTTATAAACCATACTGCGGTGACCCTGCGGCTACTCAGTTATCTATTTCATTCGCAAAGGCTACCCTAAATGATGCGGGGTTAAACCTGCCTACGGGAAGGGAATCATGCATTAACCATCTTAATCAACTAATTATTTAATAAAAAAAATCTTAAGCTGGACGGGTATCGACAGCTCGATACAGCGCGGAGCTCCCATAAGGAAACTAACATCCTCCTGGCCAAGTTCTACTGAAAGCAGCACCCGCGATTACCGTCCCTGTTCAAACAGAGTCAACATTCACTCATATACGAAGTATCCTGCCAGAGCGCTTTGCGTTAGGGTCCAATAGTTAGCCAAATCAGCAGCCGGAACACAATCGACAAATTCGTCAACAGTTTCCAGCAAGATTCTGTTTCAATTTGATATGCTACATACCCTAGCTGCTGCCCAATTCTCCACACTCAGGAACCATCCAATTACGGGTTGTCGTCCCCAACATGAGCTAGTCGGGTATTATTGTGAACTGTACACTGTGCACATTAAATTTTACTGATAATTCGAGAGAAATAGGAGCCTCCATCAGCAGTATAGTTTGCCTTTACTATTAATTTTATTTTGAAACTGACAGTTCAACCAACTAGCTATAATATAGTTGGTTTGGTGTCGTAATGATTATCACAAAACAAACAAAAAAATTAGCATGTTGAAAAGTTGTTATTTAAATGTATTATATATGTATTGGCAAGCAATTGTTATATAGTTGCTCGCGAGATGTTATTTTGATGTAACTTAAACTTCTTCCAAATCAAAATAAAAAATGTGTACTTTCTGTCCCGCTTCATTCTATATAATAAAAACGGTTCAAATTACAGTGCCAGATGAAAATATGAGTACGTTAATAAAAGTATGGAACGAAATGACATTATTTAATATTTCTTGATTGGTTGATCGTCGTTCAAGAAACTGCTTTTAAGTTTAATAACATTGTACTATGAGCCGTAATTAGTCTATAACGGGTCAAGGGTCCAATTTTATGTATGAATACAAATTTCAATTGCATTCGGAATATTTTGAACAGCACTGTAATCTTTATGAGCAATCTGCCATATTGCTTTTTCGGTGCGCATTGAAAAAAAAACCAACAAAACAGTATGAAAAGGCAGATTTATGCTACATTTTTTAATTCAAATCAATGGCGCATAAATTTTGAATGACTGAAATTAGAAGTTTCACGATAAACTTTGAAGCGCATGTTAAGTAATGCTCTAGCATCACTGAATATGTCCCATTTAATTATTTGATATCCAAATATTTAGCTGATGTTCCATTTCTTGAAAATCTGTTTTCATGCAGAAGAAGCTAATTGCATTTGTTCAGAAAAAATAAATTATTTCTTTATTTTTCATTTTTCATGTTTTTTTTTTCTAGAAGTTGTTGCGCTTTGAATACAGTCGGGTCTCTAAAGGGATTGGTAATATATATGAAATCTTCAAGTTATATAACTTTCAAATAGCATTATTACGAAAGTTTAAATAATACGCACTATAAAAGTTTTCTTCATATCTCTATCACTTGGAAATAGCTTAATTTCAACCTTTAAATGCTTTTTGTTATATGTGTTGTATGCAAGTATTATTATTGATATATCGCTCGTTTTAAACATATCAATATTGGAAAGTGTCTTTAAACGTACCTTTGAAGTAATATAAGTGTATTCGAATACATCTTATATAACCTGTAAGATGTTTTATAAGCCGCCATTTTTTGCGCTGTTTTGCTTATATAAGTGTTTGATATTGAGTCAATAAAGCAGGAAATGAACAGTCGACTATGTATTAATAGTGAATTTTAAACTATTATAATAATAGTTGTGTTACTTGGGACACTATGAGGTGCCCATGAAACCCCCTGAAACTCCCCCGAAACCCCATGGCACCTCTGAAGAAACATCTGCATAAATCCATGAAACTCCGGAAGGAATTTCTGAAGGAACTCCTGGACTAATTCCTGAAGGAACTCCTGTTGATCCAGGGATTCCTGTAGGAGCTTCAGAAGGAATCCCTGGAGAAACTACTGAATGACCTCCTTAAGGAATTCCAGACAAAACTTCTAGATCCTTTCTTGATGGACTCCTGAATCCTCCTAAAAGAATCTCTAATGGAACTTCAGCAGTAACTTCTGAGGGAACCCCTGTTGGAATGTCCAAGGGAACTTTTCAAGGAATCCTTGATGAAACTGCTGGAGGCATCCCTGAATCCTCCGGGAGCTACTGGGGAGATTCCTGAAGGAATCCTGAAGCAATCCTTGAAAAAAAAAAACGGCTGTACTGCAGGAATCCTCGAATCACCTTCTGGATTAATCCTTGGCGGAACTTCAGTATGCATACCCGAAGGAACTTCTAAAAAACCCTAAAGAAATTCCTGGAAGAATCTCCAAAAATCTCCTTGAGGCATTTAAAAGAATTTTTCATCTGCATTTCGAAGGAATTCCAAAAGAAATCCATGAAGGAATTCCAAGGAGGATCTCAACAGGAACTCCTATAGAGACCCTTCATGAAACTGCTGGAGGCATATCTGAGTTCTCCTGGAAGAATCTCTAAAGGAACTCCTGGACAGATGCCTTAAATAACTCCTGAACCGATACCTCTATGAGATCCTTGATGGAACGCCAGCAGAAACTCTCTGAAGAATCTCCTGTCGAAATATCTGAGAGATCTCTTGATGGGATCCCTGATGCAACTCCTAAAGGCATCCCTAAATTCTCTCTGGTGAATCTTTAGTGGAACTACTGATCGAAATTTTAGAAGAACGTTTTGAGAAATTTTCCTTCGTAGAAACTCCTGTAGGAATCTGCCAAGAATAACCGCTGAAGAAGCTCCTCCTCCCTGAAGAATTTTCTGTAGGGATTCCTGATGGATTTCCTGGAAGCGTCACTAAATTCTTCTGGAAGAGTCCCCGAAGAAACTTCTTGAGAAATGTAAATGGTGAATGCAATCTAATGAAGAATGAAAAAAGAAATAGCTCCTAGAGTTTCGTATTTGATACCTATGGAACCAGCTGATATCTATGGAACCCGCTTGAAGTTCTCTGGGACCCGTTGGAACGCTCTTGATACACCCTGAAGCGTCCATCAAACCGCCTGGAATTTCCCTGAAACCCAATGGGACCTTCTGAAATGCCCTCTATGACTACCCACCTGGCACCCTCTGGAACTTCCGCAATAGCCATGAGACCCCCTAAAACGCCCCTGAGCCCCCCTCGAGCGCCCCTGAGACCCCTTGACGTGCCCTGAAGAATCTCTGGATCCCGCTGAAACCCCTAAGACCTTCAAAGACCCTTCGGAACGTTGAAACCATCCAATACCCCATGAAACGCCCCTGAAACACCCTGAAGCCCCCTTTGAGACCCTCTGAAATGCCCGTGACAGCCTCTGAAACGTCACATGGACCTCCTGTAACTCCCTGAAACTTCCTGATGCGTCCTAAAATGCCTCTGAGAGCTTTAGGAACCCCCTGAAATGCCTCTGGAACTCGGAAAGGCCTCTGAGACGACCCTGGGACCTCCCTTTACTCTCCCATATACATGAACGACCTCTGGCCGCCGTTGCCATAGTAACTGTCATTATTACATTTTCTTATTCACAATATTGATTCTGAATAGATTTTTCTCTTTATATGCAGGGCCTGAAAATGGTGCATAAATAAAATTGCATAACAATAACCTGCATGACTTGTGTATTTACGCTTTACAAATTTAAGGATTTTTTATGTGCTTTCGGATTTCTGACGAGGTGTAAGCTTCGTTTATGACGTTCGGAAAAAGTTTAAGATTTAACACTCCGAATTATGTCGTGTTATTTCCATTTCTGGTACACAATGGGGTGACTTGCCTGAACTGGACGATTTGGTGCACACATGCCGCCAGGGCATCTCCCAGAAAGCGATCGTAAATGATTGACTTGGCATGTGATCAATCAATCATAACCGCCACCATCCAAAACGGGGCAGATTACGCATACATGGAACGTAGGGGTCAAACGAAGCCAGATGGGATATTTTTGTTGGAAATATGCTTGTGAGGTGCATTGCCGGGTTACAAATTGGTAATTTAAATTAAGCGTGGTTGTAAAATCGCCCTAAATTGAGCAATTTCACTACATCACCAGTACACGGGCCCCAGGATCTGCTACACCGAATCGCCAGCGCTCTATCAGTGAGAGAGGTGAATGATGGCCCGAGGGCAAATGCGTGAGCTATTATGTTGAAATCTCTTTATGGCGGGTTAAGATTTAATGGTCGTCAATTTCTAGTTGGTCAAAATTTGGCGCCCAATTTGTATGGCCGTGCCTTGCGAATTCAGCAGCACCAATCGCCGCTCCTAAAGTAAGCACTCAGCGTGAACCTGATTCGAACTAGGAGCCCATTTCCTGCTGAGCTGGTTTGGGTTATAACTTTTGAATGTCAGGTTTTTTTTCTTCCATCTGAATGTTTCTCAAACATCGAAGCACGGTCCACCAATGGCACAGTAGCTCACTGGAAGTTTTGTCTAATAATAAAACTTCGAACCATTTTTACTATAAGACTGCACTATTACAAATACTACGATTGTAAAAATTTGAAACGAAGATTTTAGAAATTGAAAAAAAAAATCTTCAATTCAATCATACCCTCGGCAATTGCAATCAATATGGCTGTCCTAAGGATAATTTTCTCATATCTATGAAACATATAACAGTTTTGTGTAAACTGAATGTGAATTGGAACTTCTAAATGTTAAAATTTGAGAATCACTAATGGAAACAATACCACCGATATTTTTTTCAAGATAAATCCCAAGACACTGTAAAAGTTTTATATTCGTGGTGAAACGGCGGTAGTCGCCGTTATTCTACTTCTCATATTTATAAATTCAAATTAGCCGTCGCGAAAAAGTAGGATTACGGATGCCAGACACAGTTTCCTCTCCTCTTGAGAGGCTTAACGACTAATGGCGCAATAAAAATCTGAGACTCGAACGAGCTTCCAGGTTACGCTCTCGATTCGCCATCATGACAGAGCGTCAAAATTGTTTCAACACTAGCGCTACTTGCGCGAATTTCCTTCGTCAAGTCTTGAAATTTTCCCATGATGCAAGTGCATACGAAATTAATCGCCTTCGCGTTTTATCGACCCTTTGGGTTGTGTATGGCCAAGGAGAAACCGCACCATTAAATTTATGGCACGAAAATTTGAACCACCTTAAAATTTGAGTACACGGTCCCATCGCGGCTGAATCAAACCGGTATTTTGGAATTTTCCCGATTCTGTGGTTCTGCATCAGGGTCGAACTTCGAATTAAATTCCGAGTAGCTTCGTTTTTTTACGAGGGGAGAAACCTACATGTCATCTACATATAATGATCAAAATGGATTATCCCAAAGGATGTGCAGTTTTGAATACTTCCACATATTATGTATGATGCAAAAATTCTCCCTAGATTCGTCCTATTCCGTGTACAGATGCAGGACTGTTGTTGTGAAGTTGGCACAGGAGATGGAGGATTGGCAGGGAATCAAAAATGTTAACATTCGATCTTCATGTTTACGGTGCTTCCTATGTTGGATGGGCTCTAAATATTCAAGTTAACTTCTGGAACACATTTTTAGGTGACTCTATGGTTTTCTAGACCAACACCGTGGGGGATTGCTTTATGTTTTTTGTTTCTTTTTGTTTAGAGTGTCTCTGCTTAAAGTAGTTATAATGATCGAAACCGTAATATCTGGAAAAGCTCTTGAATCATCTAAGGCATTAGATCTGTTTACATTTTCAGAGGACCCCTTTGAGTCTTACCTAGACCCAATAACAACCTTCGGTAACCACGTTGATTATGCCTGTAAAAGAGCCTCCACAGTTATTGCGGCACTGTTTCGGATGATGTCCAATAGCTCTGCGGTGTACGCCAGTAAGCGCAAGCTTCTGGCTAGTGTTGATGCTACGTCCAAACTTAGGTATGGCGGCCCGGCGTGGGGCACCGCGCTAAGTACTAAATGCTACCGACGGAAGCTGGGAAGTGAGGGTTGCGAGCGCGTACCGTACCGTGCCACACGACGCTCTTTGCGTCATTACTGGTATGGTGCCTATCGGCATCCTTATCAGTGAGGACATGGAGTGCTTCGAAATGCGCGGCACAAGAGGCATACGCAATTCTGCCAGGATGGCCTCTATGGACAAATGGCAGCGCGCGTGGGACAGTTCCTCCAAAGGAAGGTGGATCCATAGGTTGATAATGAGGGTAGATAGTTGGATTAATAGGCGCCATGGGGAAGTTACATTCCACCTGACACAGGTCCTTTCAGGTCATGGTTGATTCCGACAGTATCTACACCGTTTCGGGCATGCAGATTCTCCCGAATGCCCAGTGTGCGATGGTTAAGAGGTTTTCGCACAATGCTTGCCACATGCGGGGAGGACACAACTCCGGACAATTTGGTCCAAAGGATGTGCAAGGATGAGTTTGGCTGGAACGCCGTTTCAACGGCTATCACCCAGACGATATGGGAGCTACAGAGGAGATGGCGCGTGGACTCGGAGAATGGCTAGTTCAGATGCAGTACAAGAAGTGGTCCAGGGGTTCGGGGTCGGCTTCGTAGGTCATACCGGTGCCCTGCGGTCGAGATCGACCCTTACAGCGATTAAGTGGCCGCGGAAAGGAAGTCCCGGTAGCGGTGCTGTCGTGGCGTCCGTCTACTGGGTTGGATCCGAGCCCGCGGTTGGAAAGGGGTCCCCGGCAAGGGCCTTCTGGTGCAGCTGATAGGGCCTGGAGGGTAGTGATATCCTTTCCTTCAGCAGGTCAGATCGGGTTGCACGTGGGCATCAGTTCTTGATGTCTGCCAAGCAGTTGGACGCGGGCGGGGTTGACCCTGCCCGCCTTCCGAGGACAAAGGGAGTGGCGAGGACCACTCGGGAAACTGGCTAAGCGCCAGCATGTTATCGTGATGGACTCTCTAGAGCGAGTCATCGATGTTCGTTGCTGCAGGCTACGCAGCTAACCTTGAGGGTGCGATGTGCATTAACCCCTTTGAAGCAATGCCTTATTGGTGGTTCCGGAAAGACGAAGGGTTTGGCGACCATAGAAATGTGTTTAAGTGGGTCGAGAAGAGAGTAGTCCTGGCTTTTACTACTGTTGTAGAAGACGGCCTTAACCCCACACTACCCTAACCTTCCTGTTAGGGTGTTTGTTGAGCAGATTTTTCCCCCTATGGTTTAGAAGAAAAAAAAAACCCCAATAACAGTCAATATCTCTGGTTATTGGATCGTCTACATTACAACTGACCGGAAGTTCTAACATTTTATCACGCTGCTGAAGGTTGTGGATATAGATCCCATTACCCAGGACAAAGCCCAACAAAGAAATGATGGTCGAAAACAAGTAGTTCACCAATTGTTGAAAAGTTATTACTGAAATTTTCACTAAATTTGTTTTTCCGTGCATAACTCCACGGTAGTTGAAAAATATCCAGTAACCGTCTAGATCCAGTCATTTCTAACACTTCCCATTGAATTTGATTTCCCTAAAATCCATTTTTTAGGAGAAATTAACACATTTTTATCAGAAATCTAGAATTTAAATGTTGAACGCATTCTTAAGCTTGCCCATCATAATATTGACCAATTCTGGGATTTCCAGGACAGATCAAGGGGATTCTGTGGGATTCTTCTATGAGTGTCTACTGTGATTCCTAAAGAGATTCCGTATGTGATTCCTTCAAGAGCTCTTGCCAGGATTCCTCCAGGTAGTACTCCTGAGATATTTTTCTGGGATTTTTTAAGGAATACCTTCAGAGATTACTTCAGAAATTCCTAGATTCATTCATCCAGGTATTCCATCGTAGATTCTCTTTCACGTCTTCAGAAGTTATTTTTTTTTACTTGCAGAAGATATTCCTAGCAATTTCTCCAGGAGTTCTCTCGGGAAACTGCTTCGGTAATTCGTTCCGAGATTTCTTCAGAAAATCCTTAAAAAATTTCGTCATGGTCGTTTCCTTCCAGGATTCCGAATCTTCCCGGAGTTTCTTCTGGGATTTTTGCAGAAATCCTTTCTGAGATACTTCCAGGAATCCTACAAGAACTTCTTCTAGTATTCCTCCAAAAACTTCTTTGGGATTTTTCCAGGAACTACTTTTGAGATTGCTTCAAGATTTTCTTCCGGGATTCCTCCAGTAACTACTTCCAGGATTTTATCGGAAATTCCATCCGGGAATCCTCCGTCAATTTTTCTGGGCTTCTATCAGGAATTGCTTCGTGAATTTCTTCGAGAACATTTTCCGGGATTAATTTTCAAATTCATTCCGGGAAGTTCTTTTGGAATTCTTTCAAAAAATGCTTCCAGGATTTTTTCAGGAGTTCTTTGCAGGATTTATCCTGGTTATCATCAAGAGCTCTGTTTGGAATTCCTGCAGATTATTCTGGAATTCCTCTAGATGTTTCTAATGGAAACCCTGCAGGAGTTTATTAGGGAGTATTTTGAGAATCTCTCCGGCAGATTTTGTTTATGAGTTTCCTCATAAAGTTCCTGCAAGATTTCCTAGGGGTGATGCACAAATTATGTCACGCAAAAATCGACCTTTCTCGACCCACCCCCCCCTCCCCCCCATGTCACACTTTTTGTATGGGACCTTAATACTTTTCGTATGGGTCGTCACGTTCTGCACAACCTCTCCACCCCCCCCTTAAAGCGTGTCGTAATTTGTGCACGCCCCTTAGAGGAAATACTCCAGCATGTTCCTACTGGTTTTCATTAGAACCTATTAGGAGAATATCGGATGGATTTCTCAGAAGGATTCCTGGAAAGAATTCCTGAGATGGAATTTGTTAGGAATCTCAGCAGAAACTTCTGGAAGAGGGAACTCAGAAAGGATTCTAACAAGAATCTCAGATATTGCTCCCTGAGGAATCACAGAAGGAAATCTTAGGGTAATCCTATAAAAAAATTCCACGGAAACCACGGAAGGAATTCCTGGAATCTTGGAAGGAGTAATCCTAGAGGGATGTCGGAATTAATATCTAGAGAAATTTTGGAAAGATGTTTTTTTAACTCAGGAATTTCTGAAAATCTTTCGCCAGCACCTCCCACAGCCAGGGATAGGGTGCGACTCAAAACTCTTTGCGTGCCGCACACGCTGCTACGAGACAGCACAACAAACCAGAAGGAGACGAGTACGTGCAATCGGTTATGTGTTGCTCGCTTACTTTGCCGCGCGCTGGAGCTCTCCTGTCTCTCACGCTTTGTCGTATGCACTCTCTCGGTGCTTGTCTCCGTGCTTTGCACTTGGCTTGATACTACGCATGATTGGAAAAATTTCGAATCAAACGACCCATCACTTGTCAACCCTTGATGAAAAGATTGTACAATAGTGGATCCCTGCTGAACGCCAGCGGGGATGTTATGTGAATGGGAATTTACTCCATTTGGCAAAACTCTGAATGTTCTGTCTGACAGATAGTCGTTAATGATTTTCACCAGATTTATCAACATCGAGCAACGCCATAGCAGAGGTTTCGGAAAGGAACTTGTTCCGTGAATCGTGACAGTTGGTGCACGGTAGATCGGCCGCGGCCAAAACCGAATTGTTCCTTGAGTAAGATGTTGTTTTGATCAGTTGCCGAAAGCAGTCGCTGATAAAACGCTTTTTTGAAAAGTTTAGACAGCGCTGAGAGACGGCTAATGGGTCTTAGAGATGGTCGGGTACGGGTACGGGTCGAGTTCGGGCTTGGAAATTTTAGAAAACTCGGGTTCGGGTCGGGTCCGGGTTTGAACAATTTCAAAATTTTCGGGTACGGGTCGGGTCAAGTTTGAAGAAAATCGGGTTCAAGTCGGGTTTGGTATCAGTCTAGATAAATCAGTATTTAGAAAAATACTTAATTTTACATATCTGATACATTTAACAATCATTTCATAACTCGGGTTTTGGTCGGGTTCGGGTTTGATCGACGAAAATTTTTCGGATTAGGGTCGAGTACGGGTTTGACAGAACAAAAAAATCTCGGGTTCGGGTCGGGTCCGGGTTTTGAAATTGAAAATTGTTCGGGTACGGGTCGGATTCGGGTCTGTAAAATCTGAAACCCGACCATCTCTAATGGGTCTGTAGATTTTGGGTGAGGAAGGGCCTTTCTCAGGTTTCCTGATGTGGAGGACTTTAGCTGACTTCCTGGATGAGGGGAAGTAGCTAAGTCGAAGACACTGATTAAAGCTCAGTGCCAGATGTTGGTAGAATTGGAGACACAAGTTCTTGAGTTTCAAGTTCAGGGTGTTATCATAACCTGCGGCCTTCATATTTTATATCTTTTTCGTCACCTGTGATCTCCAATTCCTCGGTGAAGTCATCGGGGATCAGATGTAACGTGGTAGCATGATCAGAAACAGCTGCTTGTGTGAGCGGTCGAAATGCCGACCTATTTTATCAGCCTTTTCTTCAGGTGTTATCAAACGATTCGTAGTCAGTGTTGTCTAATGGGATCAACGGAGGAATAGGCCTGGGCAGAGTTTTTAAGATTTTTGCCGTCTTCCAGAATGGTTGAGAGCAATCTGAGAGAGTGTGGAGCTTGTTTAAGAAATCATTGTTACGAAGGTCCATCATTCTGGCCTTGATGATTTTGCTTATGCGGTTGATGTCGCTGTTCAAAGCAGGCAGACCATAGCGCTTCCCGGAGAAAGTAGTGGATCACATAAAACCTGAAGGAAGATAGAAGAGCGAAGGAACACCAAAGTCGCGGTAGCGCGAGCGAATATACGAGGAGCCAACGGCGTAGCCAGTCAGTGCTATACGGCTCTCGAGAAGGAAGTGAAACGCTCATGTAGACGGGATAAAAGAGCGAGGCTGGACTCCCTCGCCGACTAAGGCGTGAAAGCCGCAAATACCGTCTCCTCTACGATGTCTCACGTCGCCTTAGTGGGGCTAAGATGAATGCTACAATGCCCGTAAAAACACGTTTGGACTCTTATTGACCGACCCGGCAGATCAATTGAAACGCTGATTCGATCATTTTGGAAACCTTTTCCAAGTGCGGGTCATGCCACCAACAGCTCAGCATAATCCGCCAAGAGTTCGACGCATTACCCGTGTTAATACTGAAGCTCCATCATTGTTGGAGATGGAAACAGCCATTCGTAGCATAAATTCGAACAAACCCCCTGGGAGTCGACCGCATATCAAGGCTGAACTGATGCATCAATTAAGACCCCAGAACACAGGATCAAATCTTTGTCCAAAATGAAACCAATGCTCAAACATCTTGAGTTATTTATTTATCAAATATTTGACCCTGTGTACCTTACACCGCGACGTTTTCGACCGACTGAATGCAAGGCGTCTTACCCAGGTAACCAATAAGAATTTAAATACGCCATTTTTCAGCTTTAAAACTGCATTATGTATGCTTACTGCCGTAACATAGCAGTTCGACTACTATACTGCCCCATATTGAAAATTGAAATTCTGTTTGTAATCTTATAGCTGCTGCGTACTTAGCGGCATAGCATTTCAAATGCACGATATATTTTGATTAACAAGAAAGATGAGTGTCCAATTATTTATTCATAGCAACGAAGCATACCTATCAATGGAAGAACACATAAATTTGCGCCAAAAAGTGCCAAATAATGCAAATTGAACTGCTAATGGAAATTGATTGGCAACATCCGGTTGCTTTAGTCGCTATAGGCGGCCGTCGTCGGTACCGTAAAGCCTGCGCACTTTAGAATCGGTACACTTTCAACCAGCTGCAGATCAAAAATGGTTTAACCTAGAAAAAGTTGTTGTAAGAACCAAATGAAGCTTATTTATTGTGTTTTGTGGGAAAAATATGAAAAAATCAATTTTTATTTTTTAAGATAAAATTTTGACCTGATTGTAAAATTCATGCCATTTTATTCTGCACAAACCAATGCTCGTCAACATTTGCAAATTTCACAGCTTACGGGCTGATATTTCCACAAGAAACAAAATTATATTCATCAAAGATATGCTCAAAACAAGTTAAGACATTAAACTCTTGACAAATATGGTTCACAAGACCATAACAAACTTATAGCCTCATTGTCCATTCACGCTATATTCAAAACAAAATTTTATTCAAAGTAATTTCTTATGAAAAAATATTTCCTGGGATCGTTTTTTAGATCTACAATTCCCCAATTCAAGTGGCCTAACTTAATTCATATCGAAACCTGGATTATTTTTGGAATTATTAGCAGTTTTCCCTCACAGTAGTCGGAAATTAACAGTCATAAGGCTAACTCCTCATAATAAGCCTAAAATAAGGTAGTTTTCATGGATAAAACACTGAAAACCATATAGATTATGGAACTATAGATGATCACAAATAAAAAACTTTTGAGTAGATTCAGTTTTATTTAAAAAATCGTTAGATATTTCACGCCATCAAATCAAATCCAATGAATTTCGTCAGCAATAGTCCATACCGCTTTCGAGCCACGATTATTTATATTGTTCTGCATCAAATCATTGGTTTCTTGTATACCAATACTATTCGTATAGTATCCTTCCCGTATGCGTATTTGCCGAACTAAAGTTTATGCGAAAACAACTTTTTCGAACTTAAAAATCTATGCAAGCCTTTGATTTTCCATGAAACCCTTCAAAGGCTTTTACCATAGCTATAATATTGGAAATTTTATAACACTCATGGAATATTTTACCTCTCTCAATCAACAATCATAATACCAACAACTATTCTATACTGCGTAATTGGTGGGTTTGGTAATTATATATTCCTACACAAATCTTGAATCTGACAATGATTGGTTTTTGCTCAATGTGTGCAGAAAAAACTGGTACTATTTACTAATTCAGATCAATAGTTTATCTAAAAATATAAAAACAGCAAATTTTATATTTTTCCTACAAACTACAATAGACAAGCTTCAATTGCTTCCAACAACACTTTTTGCCAAGTGACACCGTTTTTGAGCGGCAGCCGGTTGAAAGTGTACCGATTCTAAAGTGCGCAGGCTTTACATTGTAGAGGACGGATAGTTTTGAGTGCAGTTCGACCATCATGAAGCAGTGGTCAGACGATCGACTTGCGATTCCGTCTGATGTCCTGATGTATGTACTCCAGGTGTAGAGGAAAGCGGGATAAGATGCCCATTTTTCGAACTTTTATCGCTTTCAACGATAAATAGGCATTTAAAGTGGTAATAGCAACTTAACAATGTTTGCTTGATACTCCAGCAGAAATATTTACGGAAATAGTGCATTTTTATCGATTTTTAGCGATTTGAAAAGTTGGTTCGTAAAACGGGGTAACTTTGATAGTTTTTCAGCAAATTTTCTTAATATTTTTCCATGTAGGTAACACTATTTTCCCTAGTTTTATATTTTTTAAACAATTACTGGGGTATCAGTCAAGGTTGCGATCATTCATTTGCAAAGATTTACATTCATTTGCTATTGTCTCAGTTCAGAAGCATGCTATGGAAAAACAATGTATGGATGAATTTAACCTTGTAGTTTTATCTGAAAGTTTGCCGAATAACATTGGGGTCGCAAACGTATACCAAAGTCGTGAGCGAGCTGTGAAGGCAACTCTGAACTGAGATAATAGCAAATGAATGTAAATCTTTGCAAATGAATGGTTGCAACCTTGGTATCAGTTATCAATTGCAATTGAAAGATCCGATAATTTTAAATATATTGGGTGACTTTTAATTTTTCATATGCGCAAGAATCACATTCCCATTTTGGGGTAACTTTGATAGCGCCTTGAAAAACACATCAAATCCTGAAGTATTATCACAACTTGAAATCTTAGGAGTATGAACATGATGAAAGAAGTCGTGTGGAATATAATAGATTGAATTATTATGACAAAACATGGATTTTTTTTAGTAAAATTCTACATTTAAAATGAGTTTGTGGAGTACTGAGTGAAAACACATTAGGGGGATTCATTTAACAGCGTTAACTGATTAAACTGATTCAACGTCGCGATCACCAAGGCAATCTTTGATTATTTCATTCGCGAAATCATGAAACATTTCAAATAAGCAGAAAATCATGGCTTACGCAGCAATTTAATCTGTTTAGTGAGTAGCCGTATTGAGTTCAGCTATCGAAAATCATTATCTTTGTAAAATTGAATTTTTAACGGTACATCCACATATGATTGCATGCAATTCATGGTGAATTCTCTTTTTTTGTGTTGCTTCTGAATGTTTTATAAACAAATTTTAAACAAAGTGGCCAAATTACAAGGGCATTGCATACTTTTAGGCGTTTATTGGTGTATGGAGGTTTATGTCTAAATTTACAAAATTGATTCCAGTTTTCAAAAACACACTTTGTTAAGAGATTCAAGGCCAGAATTGGAATCTACTATGTTTGATCTACCAAGAATAAGAGGCCATTCATTGAAAAAACAGTTGAAGCAAAGTGATACAGCAGATTGTTTGAAGGGGTTGACAAATGACAAAAATATTAACAATTTTTATTTTTTGCCCAAAAAGTTAAATATAAACTCGATTTTAATAAAAAATACGTTTGAGATGGACTTTCATATGCATAGTTTTGATCTACGTTTGTCTTTTGCTTAACTAGTTGAAGGAATCATAGTTATAAGATATACAATACCATGCCCGTCATCCCAAGTAACACACTTGTCACGGAAGAGTCACGGCGGCGCAGGTTTTTGTTGGGCAGAAGTCACTATGACTGACTCCTAGCAAGTAAGTGTTTATTTGTTAGAAGTAAGTCACATTGACTTCTGCGCAACAAAAACCTGCGCCGCCGTGACTCTTCCGTGACAAGTGTGTTACTTGGGATACTATCAAAGTTACCCGCATTATCAAAGATACCCCATTTTACGGTAGTACAAAAAGGTTATCTGCCATAGGGTAAGATTCCACTTGATGAAAACATTCAAAACTTACGTCCATCATTTTTCGGGTATTTCAAACTCTTTTCCCCCCTCTGTCCCGCCTTTTCGTATACTCAATACATGGAGTGTCAGACCCCTTCCCCTCTAAACCCAAATAACACACTCAGAGCCGTAGCGTGTGGTTGGCCCCCGCCAAGGCCGCCAGCCTCAGAGGGGCGCCGAAAAGGCCTAGGGCTAGAAAGAAACAGTATGATGCTATGGTTTTCTACTTTTCGACTGTTTGCTTTTCAGTCTTGACAAACATAAAAATACTGCCGGACGTTTCGGTCCGTTTGTGACCTTCTTCTGGGACTCGAATTTCACAGATTTTTCGTTCACACCACACTGGACGAAAAATCTGTAAAATTCGAGTCTCAGAAGAATGTCACAAAAGGAACGTTGTGAAGAATTAGCATTAAGTTAAAAATTTTTTGAATTTAATTCACAAATACAAAGAAATTAAAAAAAAATATTTATTATTTATATTATTTATACTATTTAAGATTAATCATATGCTTCTTGCGTTCTTTCGTATTCTCAAAAATGCAGATTTTTCTACATTATTTTGAGTATTTACCATGTTGCTACAAAGGAATTTATCTATAATGTTATTTTGAGAAACTATTAAAGTTTTTTACGCATAAAGCAAAATCAATATTCTTGTGAAATTCTAGAAAAAGTATCTTCCTGAAAAATTCCTAATCATTCTCACTGAGGAATGTCTTGAGGTTACTTCCGAGGATTTTCTACGCATTCAATGAAGTGTTGACAATAAGTATTTTAAATGATTATTAAGATAATGCTCTTTCAGTTCATACAATTGTTATTTCAAGTAAATGTTTCTTTGGGCTAACAGAAACCATTCAAGACGTGTTCACCCAAAAAACTATTAGTGATTGTTTTTCCTCAAAACAAATATTTCAGGGATTTCTTGATACACTTTACCAGGTATTTCTTCGGATTGCTGGATATTCATTTCTTGCTGGATTTCATTTAGAAAATCTTTCAAAAATTATTTCAGTAATTCCTATAAGGATTTCTTTGAAAAATTCTCAACAAATTCCCCCAGAAATTCTTACAGAAACTCATTCGGGGATTCCTAAAAAAAGTCAAATAAAAAAATCTTCTCGAAGTTCTGAGAAATAAGTCAAAGGATTCCTCCCGATTTTTCCCCAAACATTTGTTTAGACTCCCATATACCTATTCCTTAAAAAATTTCTGCAGATATTCTTTCAAAAAATCTTTCAGGGAAAAATTTGTTCTTTTTTTCAGGATACCTTTAGAAATTCCTCCACAGATTTTTTCAATAATTCTTCTATTTCTTAATACGTCTACTTCATATTTTTTTTCCTGGATTTCTCCTGGAAAATAGAAATTCCAGTTAAAATTATATGTGAACTGTCCTATCGAACAGTGCGCGCCCATTGTGTTTCTGCCTTTGCAGCAGCCCTGCTGTTGCTGCTCTGGCGACACTGATTTGGAGTGACAGAGCGACCGCCTGTCACTGTCCTACTAAGAATACGAACACAACAGCTCCAATTTCCAAGACCCTCCGGATTACGCTAGGGGAACTAAACGTAAGTTGAAGTCTAAATCTAAATGAAATCCATTATGGTACCTATGTTGAAACATGCACCTATATCTATCATTATGCTACAAAGCTATACACTAAATTACCTATAGAGCATTATTGTAAACCTAAAATTCATCCCATCCTTAACACCATTCAGGAATTTAATAATCTCCCAAATAAAGAGCCGTGCACTACAGATTGCTCTGGAGATTAATCAACCGGAAAGAATCCCCCTTTCAGTCTAGGTGACAATTGTTGACACTGAATTCGAAACCCTTCAATAGATTTCCTTCATGGATTCCTTTAGAAAATCCTGCAGATTTTCCTTTAGAAATTCGTCCAGAGATTTTTTCAGAAATATCTTTTATAATTCCTTCAGAAATTCTTCCAAAAATCTTTTTTAGAAATTCTTTCTTTAGAAAGAATAAATCTCTAACATCGCTTAGAAAATCTTCCATTGATTTCTTCCAAAATTGATTTTTCCGAACATTTCTCAAAGATATCATAAATTGTTTCTGAAATTTCTGTAGGTATTTCTTTAGAAAATCTGCCAATGATTTCATGCAAAATTTCACCATAGGTTTCTTCCGAATACCTTTCATGGAATCCTCTAGAAATTTCAAAATCAAACCTTCTAGGGTTTTTTTTAGAAAATCCTCCAGAGATTCCTTAAGAAACTTTGCAGGGATTCCTTCAAAAATTCTCCTAAGTATTCTTACATATTTTTCTCCAGTGGTGATCCACAAATTATTACAAGCATTCATTCTAGCATTTCTTCACGAACTGCTCCAGGAGTTCATGCAAGATTTGCTCCATTAATTCTATTGGAAATTCTTATTTAAATGTCTCCCGGATTAGGTATTCCTCCGGATATTCCTCATTCAGTAATTCCAGCAGGAATTCCAGGAAAATTCTAGTTAAACCATTTAAACAAGTCGCCAAAAACTGGTAAAATAAATCGTTAGAGGATTCCTGAAATAAACTTCGATGGCTTAGGGGGTCCATTACAAGCACCCAAACCCTACAAACTTCTGCTGATTAACAATGTCCAATTGTCGTGGGGCGCCAATCTGGATGCTTGCCAAGGGCGCTATGGGACCACGCTACGGCTCTGAACACACTTGTCACAGAAGAGCCACGGCGGCTCAGGTTTTTGTTGCGCTTAAGTCAGTGCGATTTATTTCTAACAAAAAAAAAACACTTACTTTCTGGAAGCAAGTCACAGTGACTTCTCCACAACAAAAACCTGCGCCACCGTGACTCTTCTGTGACAAGTGTGCTACTTGGGGATGGTCGTCATATTTGAACAGGCACCAAATTTTTCACTCACTCACGCGAGCAACGATCTATCACACAGTGATATTATCCGGATAAAGCAGCCCGCGATATTTTCCATGCACCCATAGACGATAGAAAAGGCGCTCACTTCGGTTCCTTTGCGTGATAAAAGTATGCTCTCTCCAACTAGCGCTCGTTCGCTCTCGCAGGAGAAAAGGGTTGCTCAGTCTGCACCAATCTACGTTTTCACCCGGTTGACGTCTGAGCGGTGCCGTGTTATCTAGATGGCCTTGAAAATAAGTAGATTTTATGTAAACACGGCACCACTAAACGTCACATAATTAATTTCGTGCATCGGTAGAGACGTTACGTGGCTCGCGGACTGAGTGAAAATTTGGATGCTTTGTTGTTTATCCGTGAGTTGTGCACGGAGAGAAAGAGAATTATCGTGAGCGCTGGAGTGAGAGACTTTTATTTTTCGTCCCATGCCGTGAATAATCATGATCGCGGAGGCGGATAAATCCGGGGATTTTGATCGCGTGAGTGAAAAATTGGATGCCTGTATTTGAATGAATCCTTACATGGATAGTTCAGGCAATAACAACCATGCGCTTCCATGTGTATCTTAATCACCAAAAAACCTTATTTACAAGCAAGACAATCTAGAAGTTGCCAATTTTTATTGAGAAATCGAGAGATTTTCCGTTGGTTTGCCTTCCTGGGGCACGTTCAAATATTACGTAATGCTAAGGGGGGAGGGAGGGGATCTAGTGCTGCGTTACGCTTCATACAAAATTTCAACATTTCCCTTACAAAACTTGTTACGTGGAAGAGGGAGGGGGTCTAAAATCATCAAATTTTGCGTTACGTAATATTTGAATGAACCCCTGGCTTCTACAAGGATGTTTTATGCAAACATATCTACACACTATTCACCTATAGTAATAATTGAATCACATTCAGGAATGATTTTATCAGTTGGGCCATTTTCCCCCATCTTGGAATTTTGGACTTTGTTCCCCTAACGATAATGGAGGCTGTGCTGGAAGCAGCAATTTTTTCTCCAAAAATCCACTATTTACACATCGCTTAAAATAAAAAAAAGACTTCAAGCCACGATCGCGTTCTGAACATTATATTTATTCGCACTGATGGTGTCTCACTCTTGCCGCCTCGCCATATTTCGGAATCAATATTATTAAACTATTAAAATTTAAAACTTCGTGCCGTGCGATTCTGCTCTCGGCGAGGCACTCCAGTTGTATCCGCGCTTTCGTTCGTTGATTCCTCTTAAGATTCTGCTAGAAGAGTGGAAGGAACGACTACCTACCTACAATAAAAATGGGGAGCTCAGAGTGGTGGGGCAGACATGGGGAAGAGCGCATTTTGAAAATATCTGATAAAATCGTTTTCAGGCGCGGGAATTCATGGTGAGAGGTGAGTGCGGTAAGTGGGGGCCGATGATGGAAACGAGCCGATCGACCGAAAACGCATGCTGGGCGCTGCTGCTGGGGTATCGTGAGGGGACACTCTTTCTCTTGGTTGTGGTTTCTTTTGGACAGCATCAGCAGCCTCCTCCGGTGCGGAGGTCTACGGCACATGGTTGGAGGCCGGCTGGGAGCCGAGTGGCGTAGAATCGAAGAGAAGAATGAGCAATTTTTAAATGTCAGTTTCGTGAAACCGGATACAGGTTGATGTATGTTATTTATTATATTTTATCTTGTATCACATTTTCGATAAACCGAATGTGTTTTCATTTCGGTTAACAATAGGACGATGATGGTAGCCACATTGGAATGAGCTTCGATTGCGAGCTAATGGGATTCGGAGGTCGCTGATTAGTTGGAAGTCTGTTGAACACGGTGCATTTGTTAGATAATAAAGATCGAGTTACAAGATACTCAACTGACCAATTTCCTTGTACAAACTTAAATTACATCAATTTATAAGAGAAAACGATTCTGGAATACTCGAACAAATCTAATTTGTTCTCTCGCAAAGTTGCCATCTTTGGATTCTTGCAACCGTTCTTAAAACATTAATCCTAGTGATGCGTCTAAGTCAGTTTGAATAATAAAATCCATAAATGTAAGTCACCCTTTCACGTTACTTAAACACCCAAATTCCACTTCCATTCTGCAATGCTATTCTGTTATTGTTTGCACGCTGTTCGCTCCCCCTTTCCATGAACTTGATCTTTCTCGCGGAGATATCCAACCCCAAGCCAAAAGCGCAGCATCACGTCGTTGTGGAACTCTCCCAGCTTGGTCTTCTTCTAACTTTACCTCTAACCGTATCAAGGAACGATCAACGGACCATCACCCGACGTACCCGACCCGACCGAAAAGCCGGTTTCTAATGAATGCTTCAAATTTTTCCATCTTCTCGACTTTTGGGTTGGGGACTTGGCGGCATGTGTCTTCCTTCGCCCGTTTCTCCTCCCACAGCCCCATAGCCTACAACCTGATAGCGACTCTAATGGAGCGTGAACGTTGGCAACATTCGTTGCGAATAAAAATGAAATGACTTAAGGAGCGTTTTTTATAACTTATATTAAGAGCTGTCTAGAGCCCAAATGCGTGGCTCATTCAATTTTGCTTTCGATGGAAGGGAAGGCTGTTGCGTGGATCTTTCGGTTCTTCTCCAGAAATGGTTTACAGAAATGAATGAGCTTGAGCCTTTCTTTTGATCTTAATTTTATATTCTTCCTCTTTTATTTTTTTTTCTTGGTAATGTATTCTAACTGGAACAAAACACTTGCCATGTACCGACTATTTTTTGTTGTGATTCCTTAGGGGAGGCTGGGGTATACTTGATCCCTTTTTCTTAATTTGCAAGTTACAGGCAGGAAAAACTCAAAACGAGATCCGTTTTTCATACAGAATGGCAGGTAAACATCTATTGCCAGTTTATACACAACAGAAGGACTTTAAATTATTGTTAAAGTTTCGAAAACTGTGTTTTATGGAGTCATGTCTCATGATGTATTTTTCAAAAATGGGTCACAGTTGGTTAATATGTATAAAGGGAAAATAACTCCAGAAGCTTCCTATTCATTTTCTTTTCCAGTTTTCCTGTATTTTTGATGAATACGGTGTATTTGAAATTGTAAGGTTTCCTTAAATTGTTAAAATGGGGAGACTTGATCCCCCTTTTTATGGTGTGCATAAAATAATAACTACCTGATACGTTCTATCATTGAATATACTAGAGTTCCGAGTGAATAGAGACATCCGAATAGAATTTTATTTTTCACATGCATAATGTGTGTGTAATCATCGAGGGATCAAGTCTCCCCATGTCACTGTCGTATATACTACATTAATTAAAATATTTGTATATCAGCCTTATTCGGATAAATACGTTTGATAGTATTTTATTTACATGTACTATGTACTGTGAGATTCTGACACGATTTGGTTCAATTTTCACAAAGTTATTGATATTTTTCGGAATCGCCTAACATATTTCTGAAGGACTGAAAACAAACCATCAGCAATTAAAAAATATTGCAATGTACAATCGATATCACTTGTAGCCAAAAAAATGTCGATTTTACTGGCGCAGCATGTAGGGAGATTGGATGGAAGTCTTCAGGAGATGTTGAAGCAGTTCTGTTTTTTTTTTTGATGGGCAAAATAAAGCTATGGAACCAGTGTTTTCAGTCCAGGTTTTGTTTAGAAGTTCGAGAAAATTTGCTTTTGATTCTGTTGTGAGATTGCGAAATAACGGATACCTAAGTTGATCCGGGCCAGCTGATTTGGCTTTACTACGCCGCAGGGCGAAGTTCAATTTTTCCATTCTGAAACGTTTGTTGATAGGAAGCGCCGCAGGCTTGTCCGCACTGAGCGCATGGAAATTCTGCTCTTTGGATTTACACCATCAACCACATCATAAATTAGAAATCTTTTCATTTTATCAGATAGAAGGATGTTGAAATATCATAAATGTCATTTCGAAATGTCCAAGTGTAAATCCAAGGAGCCGAATTTTCATGCACTGAGTGCGGACAAGCCTGGGAACCCAAGTAACACATCAAAACAAGTTGCAGATGAAGAAACTCAAAAATATGTTATCTAAGAGTGTTTTATAAGTTTCTTCGAAACACCTTTAGTTAATATATAGTTTTCAGAAAACATTTGCATCTAAAATAATGTGGCCAATATTCTTTCAGAAAACAAACAAATTTCGCGCCTCGCTGTCAAAGTGGATTTCTCCGAATCTGACTTATGGACTTAATTGGCTAGAGTTTATTTCATAAATAAGACTCAGCGAGTAATGCTGAAATTGGAGCTTGGCAATTCTGACCAGGTTTAGATTGAATTCTTGTCTGGTTGGTCACTCAAAGATGTTTTGCAAGACGGCTTGCTTCTTTGCTCGCCAGCTGCCCGTAAACCATCATCATTTCTTTCCCAAACTTTGATTTTTTTGTTTATGTTTGACACCACACAACTGTCAGGGCAAGTAGCACATACATGTCACGGAAGAGTCATGGAAAAGTCACTGCTGCACAAGTTTTGTTCTACAGATGTCACTGTGCAACAAAACTTGTGCTGCCGTGACTCTTCCTTGACATGTGTGTTGCTCACCCTGAAACGAATGCATATTTCAAAACATAACGAAACATTTTTTTGACAGATGTTTCCAATTACAGTGTATGCTAAAAAAAATCACAACCTGAAAAAATAAATAGAAACTATTTGGTTGCATATATGCATCGACGCACGATTTTACTCGGTTGTAGTGTAAGGAAAGGAAGTAAGGAAACATTATTGGAAAAAGTATACTGTTCAGCATAGTTGGTTGAAATAATAATAATACATGCTAACAAAGTCATATGTACAAATGCTTTTGGTTGACACTGTATACTTTCCGTGCAGCCGTATGATGCTGTCGCCATATTGATTCTTCTTGAATAACAACAAGATTGTTGAAGAAGCCCAACGACCGTCGTAAAAAAATGAATGGCGCTTTAATTTTGTGGAGGTACAATGTCATACTTCACGATAAAAGTCAAAGCGCACACATAATTTAGCATTATTCGACTATGTTCGAAGATCTATTTTCCTTAAAATTTGTGAGCAAGATTTTTTTTACTCTTTTCTGACGACATGCTTACAAGATAAAACAAAATGAATCGCCTTTTCCTGTATTCGTGCGTTTATGATAATTTCTCGCAAAAAGTTGTCAGCTGATGTTAGAATTTTGTATTTCGCTAACATGTTTGTTTGTTTTTTTTTTTTATTTTTTTTATTATCTGTATTAACGAGATTTTTAGCCCTAGGCTAGTTCATCTCGGGACCCACGCTTTACTTCCCTTCCGAAGGAAGAACTCACATGTTGTGAGTTTGTCGGGAGTGGGATTCGATCCCAGGTCCTCGGCGTGATAGTCAAGTGTTCTAACCATCACACCAGGTCCGCTCCGCATGTTTGTTTGTTATCATAAGGTTACATCAAAACTTTTGCATAACAATAATTTGTTGCAGAAGACAAAATTCTTGCGCTTTTTCGGTCATGCAAAAGTCACGGAACATGTTGCCGCATCTTTATTCCATGATAGGAAAATGTTATGGAGAAGTACGACAAGCTTTTCTATAACAAAGTGTGTTGCTTGGGAAGCGGTACTGTATTATATCTTCTGGGACTTTTAGGTTGACCATACTGTTAGTGGTTCCGTCGAATGAAGTCGATGTTGTAGCGATCAATTGATGAAAGGGATGCCAAATGATCCGCTAGGGCATTGACTGTTATTACTGGGTCTTGGGTGAGACCTGTGAGCAACCTTAGGGTCATTCCAGTGGCACTTCGTTTGTCATTTAAAGCATTAGTTCGCTTCCAAAGTTCAGAGGCTGACTGATTGGCATTCATTCCCTCCAAAAATCTTCAAAACTCTTGACTTAAGCTTCTCGGATTTGCTTTCGGAATTCGTTTCTTTTTGAACGGTAAATCTCCATCATATGATGATTGTTCGGATGGTTACTTGGGAGGCGTTTGGCAGCTCGGAGAGCTTTTCTTCTCTCCTTAACTACTCTCTTTATATCCGGAGACCACCAAGGGGGTGATCTACAACCAGGGTTTGCAAATGTACGTGGAATTGACGAAGAGGCTGCAATGTGGACTGCACCGAGGAATTCTTCAATGTTGATTGGAGCTGAGTTATGGAGTGCTGCATTTAAAGATTACTGGAATATCGACCAATCCGCCTGATCATATTTCCATAAAAGTCGATTGATT
The DNA here is from genome assembly GCF_035046485.1 of Aedes albopictus. NCBI lineage: Eukaryota > Metazoa > Arthropoda > Insecta > Diptera > Culicidae > Aedes > Aedes albopictus. Next base: position 403,196,239 of record NC_085137.1, read on the forward strand.
ATGCTTGCGATAGCTAGACTGACGTCGACGGTAGAACTTCTTGGGCCTTTGGTGAAGGTTGTAGAGCCATCGTTTAGAATGACCAAGCCAAACGACTATACGATGTCCATTATTAGTGAACCTCTAGGATTGGGGGTAGTGCTTCCCCACTCTGGATGGTGACCATTGACATCCGCCAGAACCAAAATAGGATTGTCTAAGACCTGCAGTATACTTGCTAGTTTAGGTTTTAGATCGGGGATTTTGCCATTGGGAAGATATCTTGGTATAACTGTCAGAGGAAAGGGATAATCCAGTTTGGCTCCCACAATAGGCAAATCGGTGTTAAGTTGACGAAAAGTATGGGGAATATTAGCTAGGACTCCTAGCTACTAGGATAGCGGCTGAGTGGTAGATATTTTGGTTGTACTTAGAGGCCCATTTGTATTGTTCTCGTAGCGACCGATTCAAGCCTTCAACGCTGACACTATGTGATTCCTGGATAGCCAGAACAATTGGTTCATGGTTTCTAACTAGTATTTCTAGATCCGCATAATTTCTCCAATAACCGTTCATGTTCCATTGAATTGCCAAGGAACACTTTTTTGTTTTTCTCTTTGTAACATATGGGGACGAGCGCGCTGCGGTTGTTTGTGATCGCATTGCACACCAAAATCCGTCTTCGTCGCCATTAGAAGGAGCCGTTAGGTTGGAAGAAAAATTTCTGGACGTCGAGAGGTAGGTTTTGTTTTACATGGATTCAAGCCAGACCCGGGTAGAGGAAAAGAGCTCAATAATAGCATATTTTGATATTGAAATCAAAAAGTGATATTGGTTTGATTGATATAAGAGATAAAAGATCTGAAAATAATATCAAAAATTTACTCCTGGCACATCATCATCATATCATGTTTAGATCTTGTAAGATCTAACCAATAGCAGCGAGCTATTAGTTTGATCTTGAAATATCAAATTTTGATATTGTTCAGATATTCCAGGAACATTTTCTAGATTTTATTTTCAGATCTTTTATCTCTTATGTCAATCAAACCAATATCATGTTTTGATCGTCAGTATTTCACCTCTACCCGGGGATGGACCTGCCTAAGGGTATGCGGTATGGGATTTTTTCAAAGCGAAACGAAACGAAACGATATGTGAACTTTCTGATGCGATGCGGTACGAAACGAAACGAAATTCAAAAATGTTTCGTGAGATCGATACGAAATCCAAATTCACTCGGTATTTTTCGAAACGAAACGAAATTTTCGAAAAAGTTCCGCGGAAAAAAGGATGCTGCGTGTTTGCATTTTTTTTTCTAGCAGCGGTGGCGTGACGGCGTTTCCGTTTAGTCTCATCTTCAAGACTTCATTTGCTACAGTTCCATTTATAAGTTTGTTGTTGGGGCTACCGTTTTTCTACCGTTTCTCACATCAACCCCGACATTGGATTTGTCTTCGGTCTAAAATGCAAAAATAATGCATTTATTAGAACAAACATACACATGAAAATAGAACTACTCCCAAATTCGGTGATCTAATTAGGAAACACCTCCTCACAAAACTAACAAATGAATTCCTATTCGCATGCATCTTATGCAGAACGAATGACTAGGGGTTTTCAAATATAATTTGATATGTTTAAACATTTCAGATAAGTACCCAACTTTACGTAACAAGCGTGAAGGACCGATTCTGAGCACTTTGAGCTGTAAGTCAGCCAATATTGTACCAATTTACTCGGAGTTTTGCACATCTCACTGCGTAAAAAATCAAGTCATTTGGTTCAAAATTGACTGAGTTAGAGCGCAATGTGCCCAAATAATCTGAGATATTTTTTTTTTAAATTTTTAGCAACACACAGTGAAGAGAATTGTCAGACAAAAGAGGCACAAAACAAACAACAAAGAAGGCGCAGCGATTACTCTTTATCCCAACTGGTAACAGATAATGACATGATCTCAAAAATGTTTGTTGCAGACAAAACGGAAGCTGAATTTGTTGCGTACTTTTCAACTCGTGAACATCAATTATTACCAACCCAAAATCGAAACTTTTTGATGACACATCTTCAGCAGCGTTGCAGTGTTTACCGATTCGAATGAACCGAGCCTGGTTCATTGTAATCCCAAACGAAAAAAATATTGCCAGAATTATCCCATGAAGTAGACTATAATACGAGTCGAAACGTTGGGAAATATCCAAAACTTTCGTTTTACTCCTCAAGACTGCAGTGCCAAAATAAGTAGCTCTGTAAGATGCTCTAATATCGATTGTTTATCAGAAACATGAAGCATATGATATGGAAACATCAACTACTAGGTATTTACCATTCAAGCTAAAGAAAGCTTGAAATCTACAACCTTCAAAGAAATGATAGATGATTGAATTTATCAGAAAATACTCTGTAAAACTCACAAAGAATGCTTACGAAATATATGCGGTAATCAATGAAGCATCCGCAAACTCGATCCGCAATCCGCAAATTCTAAAAATATAAATACAATCATCTCTAGATATTAGGCCAAAAATTCTACCAGATAAATCAGGACTCAAAATTCTACATGTTAAGCGGACCTGATGTTATGGTTGATGTGCATTAGTATGGGACAAACATCAAATTCTCGCTCCAGTCGACTTTTTTGATTCCATTGCGGTCCCATATGAACTGTACAAAATTTCAGCGCAATCGGTTAAACTATAATATAGCGCAAGCGGTTCAAAGTTTTCATAGGATTTACTATGGGAAAAGTTACACTTTCAAACAAAAAACCCTAGAGGTCACCCTTTGTCTCCTTAACTCAAATCGATCAATGCTTCTTGTAGAAAAATCATTTATGAAGCTTTTTTTCGAAGACCACAAAACGATTGGATGCTTGTGAAAAAAGTTATTGATTTATTACCGATTAGTAAACCAACGAACGGATTTTCGTATTGTTTTATTAGCAGCATTGAAGCTGCTGCCTTGGCTGCTGCTGTTTCTGGGGGTGGAGATGCCTCCCGCCACCCCATGCAACAACGGCAGCAGCAGTGCTGCTGATAAAACAAAACAAAAAGCCGTTCGTTGGACCACTAATCGGTAATAAATCGATAACTTTTCCACCCGACAAACTCACAAATGTGAGTAAAGCGTGGGTCCCGAGATGAACTAGCCTAGGGCTAAAAATCTCGTTAATACAGATAAAAAAAAACTTTTTTCACTAGCATCCAATCGTTTTGCGGTCTTCAAAAGAAAGTTTCATGAATGATTTTTCTACAAGAAGCATTGATCGATACGAATTAAGGAGACAAAGGGTGACCTCTAGGATTTTTTGTTTGAAAGTGTAACTTTTCCTATAGTAAATCCTATGAAAACTTTGAACCGCTTGCGCTAAATTATAGTTTCACCGATTGCGCTGAAATTTTGTACAGTTCATATGGGACCTAAATAGGATCTTAAAAGTCGACTGGAGCGAGGATTTATTTTTCCCATACAAGCGTGTCCCATACTAAGGTATGCGCACAGCAAAATCTGGCCAAAGAAAATCAAGCAGTAATAATTCATTCCAACTTGTTCCCAAACCAAAAGCAATTCATCGTAAAAAAGCATTAATTTACTTTAAATCAACATCAAGACATTGCTGATTTGACTTGTTATATCCGTCCTCTCGAGTTTTGAGCTTGAGTCCTTCCGTAAAGTTTTGCACAGTACCTTCGACCGCATGTCAAGAAATTTTTACCACCTTTGTGTCAAAATCAATCTTATTTTTCGATGAAAGCTGTCGTTCTTGGCAATTTTTGAAGGTTCCAATTCACGGTTACTCAATATTTTTCAATTGGGTTGAGTTTTGAAGTGTATGAGATTTTACTTTTTCTGGAAAAATGCAGTACAATTTCTACATAGTTTTCTGCATACAAACGCAAGCATTCTCCGCCAAAAACAGGGGACAAGAATCAATTCAAATCAATACACAATATCTAAGCTTTTGAATAAGGGGTGCCAGCCATTTTTCCCGACATTTCTCGTAGTGAAAAAGATGATTTGCAGTACATGTATTTCTAAAAGTTCGGGTTTTCAAACCACAAATTCATATTGTTGACCAAACTATGTATTTCTTGCCAAACTTCGATTTTTTCTTGCTCTTAAGTTGATCTGCAACCTTTCCAGGTTGTAATGATGTATAGAACCGAATACTTGAAAGCTAACTTAGGTCTGCGGGGACGGTCGCTTTAATGTACATTGTCAGATTTTCAGCACGTTTGTGCAAAAACTTTTCGAGGACTTCTTGTTCCCTTGACTTTATTTTAAACACAATGTCAAAATATATCCCGAAGTAAATATTTTTCGATTCCTGACACAATAAGCTTTCATTTGCGCCAGAGATTGCCACGATTCGTTGAAAATAGAGAAATTTCTATCCAAAATGCGGTGGCTAGATTTTGCTGTGTGCACACCTTAATGTGTATGCCCTTTTCACCAAGGACCTGGGATCAAAAAACCACTCCCAAAAAAAAAATAAAAAAAATCAAGAAGTGTTTTCTACCTTCAGGTCATTTGATTCGGGACTAGCCTAGGGCTGTAGCTTTATAAATCGTACATGTAGGGTCTTGTACCATTTGGGCAGGTGTACCTATTTTGGGCACTTGGTGCTATAACTAAGTCAATTTCAAACCGATTGATTTGAATTTTTGTACAGAGTTAGATACTGTACGTGCTGAAGATCGTAGTGTGCCGCGCGCGAAAACGGATGTAAAATTTTCTCGCGCTGTGTTTTTATCTTGATCCCTGTCAAAATTTCGGGGTAGTTAATGGATATGAACAAAGTGTTTTCGAGCGCCACATTACGATGGTGGTTCGAGAATTTCATTCTTTCGGATGGTGAGACTTGGTCGCAGCAGGAAAAAAAGGTGTCAAATAGCGATGTGGAGGTTGCTGCACAAGCGGAAAGTTCCCCGGATTAAAAGGAGGTTGTTGGATGTGGCCGTTTCTGCGGGTAATATTGAAGAAAGTCTCAAGGAAATATCTGCCCCATCCTCTACGGATAAAGGAAACGGAACCAGAATAACATTGCGGGGGCGACCGGATTACAAAGATCCCATGCCAGGAGTGTTAAGCGAAGAATGAAGAAAAAAAAAACGAGGAGAGGATCCGACAAGACAAGATGGAACTTGGTGAGATCTTTCTGATTTATTCTTTGTACATACACTGCATTATTATCATATATGTTTGGAATGTCTTTTCGCTTTTTTACTTTCTTATCATCTATCGGAAGCCGTTTCAGTTCTGGACGCTTTCTAAGTTGATGATGGGACTTAGAGTCTTTTTCTTCACTTCCGCTTTACTCGTAAACCTGGTTTACCAATATAGTTAATCCAGATTTAATGCATAGGCGGGGTGAAGAAATCGCCTCTTAACATAAAAATGCTTGCAAGGACTTGGCCAGGTGTGTGGAGATGAGTGGGTCTATGATATTGTAGATAGTAGCGAAATCTGCAATGGCAATGGATATACTTATCTTTGCAACTCCACCCACGATTTGTGCAAGTATTCTTGCTATGCTATGCTATGCTAGAGTTAGATACTGTACGTGCTTAACTCTATACAAAAATTCAAATCCATCGATTTGAAATTGACTTAGTTATAGCACCAAGTGCCCAAAATAGGTAAACCTGCCCAGATGGTACAAGACCCTATAACTTGGCCAGAAAATTCTACGGGATTTCTTATAACGACAGAAATAAGAGCTTAACCGTGAATAGCATTTCGTCATACACAGGCCCGGATCAAGGATTGCCCGAGGCCCGAACGGATGCGAATGTCCCTTGTTGATGACCATACAAAATTTCTTTGTTTTCAAATAATATTTGAGCAATATGAAACATAAAATTGATGTGTAACAACAAAAAAAGATCTTTGTAGGGGGGGGGGGGGCTAAAATGTGGGGGCCTGGAGCCCAAATAACCACCCTCGGCCACGGTTTAGGGACAAAACGTCGAAAGACAAAACGTCGAAAACGAGTAATCTAAGCAAATAGTGAGTTCTTTATTCTTTTAAAGGATATTCATTATTTCACTTGTATCTGCCAACTAGCTCAATGGGAAGCCTTCCTGAGGCTCCCTAAAACAATACCTCAGGGTGGGCATGTCTCTTGACCAGTTCTTTGCGGCTAGGGAATATTCGCACTGTCGTATATTTTGCCTTTTCTTCTCTTACTTCTTTGGAGTCCCCCAGTGTTGCATTTGAACTAAACGCGAGCCAAAACTAACTTGGGCTTGGATGTGTCATCAAATCTTATGTGCGTCCTGACCAAAGTGCTGTCCTAGGACTTTGTGACGCATCTGCAATCTGCATACATGCGTTGTTCCGCGAAAATATGCGCCACAATGAAGTGGGACATTTTGCCATCGGGCATCAGGATTCAGCACCGAAATCCGGATTTTCCGGTAATCCACGGTGACCGTACCGGTTCCACCTATAGACACTATAGATTCCATAGACTCGCGGAGACGAAGACAACTGTAGCCAAACGAACTGTCAGTTCGTGTAGCCAAACGAGCATGACGTCACGATTTCAATAGCGACAATTGATTGCGTAACGTCATATTCGCAAGGTACACTCTAAATTGACGGTAAAACACACTAAAATTATATTGCTCAACCATGTCTCCGCGAGTCTATGGAATCTATAGTCTCTATAGTTCCACCTCTCAATAGAGGGTGAGTTTCTGAATCGAATCAGCCCAAGATTGCTAGAATTGGTGAAAAAATGGTAGAAACATGACCATTTCAGTTTACCAGATACCAGGGTACCATGGCATTCTGCGGGTGCAGTTCTTGCTCAAGATGCGTTCATTTTCGAGCTCACGTGCGTTCCAAATTTTGAACTGAACAATGTTCAAATACCTATGTTTGATCGCAGCGTGCCGTTTTTGAACTTAAACGCAAATTGATCGGGTTCAAATGCGACACTGCGAAGCACGCTATAGGGCACTGCATGAAGTTCTCGCTTTCTCTTTCGTTCTTACAGAAATTTTGTAAACAACAAGGCCAAGAAACGTCAAATTTTCATGCAAAATCAAAACAATGCAGTGCCCTATGTCTGCACGCAACCTGAGATTGGCAGATTCTAATACAGTTGGGTATGAAACATATACAAATATTGTATTAGGGCCTTGCAAATACAAAAATTGGTAGGTGGCAGTATACCAAAAATTGTATTGGCTTCCTAGCATCTGGAAAAGGAAAATTTCGCATGTGTGCGTGTGCTCTGTCGCACTGGTTTCTCATTATTTGTTCTATTTTTAGACTGATCATGGCAGCAACGGCGGCATCAAATACCAATACATGTTTAAAAAGAAATACGGGCGGCGGCGGGAATCGAACCGAGGTACTGTAATGGTGATTCACAGTACCCTGCGCTCTAACCAGCACGGCTACAACTGCACATAGATAGACACGAGGCTGAAAGCCATCATGATCAACACAAACGTGGCTTGGTGATGGAAGTGATACAGCCGCCACACTGCACAATGGGTCCAGAGCCGTATTTGCGAAGACAAAACTGTTTAAGCTTCAGCTTTAAGTTTTAAGACACATATTGTGTTTTAGAAACTTTATTTTCAATTGTTGACCCTATTCCCTATTATTGTTATGTTAGGGTGGTTCGTCTGGTTAAACTGATTCAAAAATCTGCTTTCTAATAATTTTATGTGCGATGCCATGATGGATGGTGATGGATCGTTTAATTAGAAATTCCACCAATAAACGGCAAATTTTAAATTTCATATATCTCAGGACTCTCACCACTTATAAAGTTGGTGTCTTCGACAACGTTGTTAAGTGAGTCAAGGGCTTACAGTTATAATGGTCCACTAGGCGGCGCTAGTTACACATTTGCTAAATCATTCAAATGATTAATATTTTTTCGTGAAGTAATCAACAAGCTGTAAGTTTGTTTTCTTTGAACATGTCTAAGTCAAGTCAAAGGTTTTTCAAAGAGCTATGTATTAGTCATAATTGTGCAATGTCGCATTTCATTCGGTTCACTTGATCCAGAGATATAGCAATTAAACGAAGAACACTCAAATATGAACTACTTTATTAGAGTTGCTCCAATTTTATGTAAAGTTATCCAATCGAGCCCAAATTTGTACCGTTTATAGCTTACTAGTTGTGCAACTGGCAGGAAAAATTTGAGAATATTTGGTGCATTTTTGAAAAAGTTACAGCTTGCTGAATATATTTGAAATAATAAATAAAAGTTGCATGTTTCAATTAATTTGTAACTAGCGCCGCCTACTGACAGAACCTTGAACCAATCAGCTAATCAACTGAGCGGCCGTAACCAACCTAACAACATCGCCGAAGACATCAAATTTCTAAGTGATCTGAGTCCTGAGATATATGGAATATAATATTTGTTTGCTCACTAGCGCTGCCTTGTGGTGGAATTTTGAATCAAACGGCTCATCATTTGTTAGTTCTTGACCAGCCAAATAATATTGCCGAAGACACCAACTCTCTAAGTAACCAGGATGATGAGATATTTGGTATAAACATTTCATCAGTGTTACGTCTGTTTGTCTCTGGTATGACAGATATCACAGACAGCAAGACGTAGCACTGGCGAAATTTCCGTACCGTACATCTTAGCACCATGATTAGCATAGCATAGCATAGCATAGCATAGCCGACCGTACACATCCTGGGGTGGCTGTCGATAGAGAAGTTTAATGCGCCAGAAAAGTTGCCTGGGACTTGACAAACCTTTCATTTAACGAACTCTCGACACCTGGCCAGGTCCTTACGATCAGCGGGGATGGGGAGGAAATGTTGATTAGATATCTACTCAGAATATGTCCAAGAACTTGGCCCACTTCATAGATATCTGGAGTTGGAAATTGGATAGGGTTTAATGGGGTGCTTTCCTTGGCGAAAAAGCGTAAGAGAAATTGTCATGGTTTAATCATTTACCTGGTTACCACTGAAAAAGTAAAAAATAAGCATTAATCAAGTCGCACAAATTTCATAGGTAGTACAGCCATAGACCACAGTTATGAGGATTGCCTCCTTCCCGTCGGATACCAAAACACAAAGATTGGAGACTTCTCTCTGACATCTCAACGAGACTGACGCAATCCTCCAACAGTCTAGAGTTGTCCTGGCCTCGTTCTTGCGACTGCTGAGGAATATGAGAGGATGGTAAGTTATACACCTAAAGAAAGATGTAGAAAGTTCTACGACTTCTCGGTCCTAGGTGTCATGTATCTAAAGGTTTCAAAATTCGTCATATCGCCAAATGAATAAATATAAAAGGAACATTCTCACCAATTTTGAAATGGTTTCATCATCTACGGTCGTCTTAATGAAGAAACGCCGCTTGCCCTTTCCGGTCGCCAGGCGTTGATTAGCGTCAAGATGAGCCGTCGGATGTTCGCCCGACGTTCAACTTGAGCTCTTGTTGCCTATCAGCTTTCGTCGCTTTTCCTCCTTGAGCCGCATCGCCTTCAGGACGTTGCCCCGCGGAACATGGATCTTCCTTCTTCTCTATCGGTCATCATTGGACACAAAAATAGTCTAGATTGACCTGAACACGCCAAAGTTCATAAGCACTTATTCGTTCAAAAATTCACTTCAATCAGTTATTAGGGATGGCACACGAGCAATACAACTTAGGTGTTCACAACTCTTCAATTAAGCGGTTCCTCCATAATATTTCGGCTGATATAAACACAAGAACCATTTCACTACATTTTCATTTTCTGGTTTTACACTTTCAAGGGACAAATTGACGCGAGCAAAATTTCACCGTACATCTTAGCACCATGATTACTTAAATATTCGGTATACTTGGCAAAGTTGTTAGGCCAGCCAAGGTTTTACTGGTGATGGGCCGTTTGATTCAAAATTCCACCACTAGGTAGCGCTGACGATAAATTAATTATTATATTCCATATATCTCAGAACTCTGATTACTTAGAAAATTGGTTTCTTTGGCAATGTTGTTTGGTTTATTAAGGCGTTTCAGTTGATTAGCTGATTAGTTCAGGATTCTGCCAGTAGACGGCGCTAGTTGCAAATTAGAAGAAGCATGTATCTTTTACTTATTATCTCGAATATATTCAGCAACCTGTAGCTTTCTATAATATGTAGGGAATATTCTCAAATTTTATCTGCTAGTTGCACAACTAATTAGCTATAAATGGTACAAATTTGAGCTCGATTGGATGTCAATTTCTTGATTTTGCTTTGGCTGACCAAGCCATGTGGGAAATTACACTGTTGAAAATGCTTTGACATCCATGTGCACAACAGAACATGTGCTCGATGAACAAATTGAGATTTGAAATTATGAAAAGAAATCCACGTACTCCGGTGAGACTCGAACTCACGACTCCCAATTCGCTAGACGGGCGCTTCTATTCCTTCAAGCTACGGAGTCACTCGACTATCTCCGTCGCCAGCAGGCCTAGAACTGAACTCGATTCCACAATCGCACATGGTTATCTTCTTTTCACAATCCAAACCCCCTTCGGATGGGATCCCATCCGAAGGGGGTTTGGATTGTGAAAAGAAGATAACCATGTGCGATTGTGGAATCGAGTTCAGTTCTAGGCCTGCTGGCGACGGAGATAGTCGAGTGACTCCGTAGCTTGAAGGAATAGAAGCGCCCGTCTAGCGAATTGGGAGTCGTGAGTTCGAGTCTCACCGGAGTACGTGGATTTCTTTTCATAATTTCAAATCTCAATTTGTTCATCGAGCACATGTTCTGTTGTGCACATGGATGTCAAAGCATTTTCAGCTCGATTGGATAGTTTTACATGAAGTTGGAGCGACTCTAGTAAAATGTTTCATATTTGAGTGTTCTTCGTTAAAGTGCTATATCTCTGGATTAAGTGAACCGAATGGAATGAAATTTTGCACATTTATGACTAATATATAGCTCTTTGAAAAACCTTTGACTTGACTTAAATATGTTCAAAGAAAACTAAATTACAGCTTTTTGATTGCTTTACGAAAAAAAACATTCATTTCCATAATTTTGCAAATGTGTAACTTGCGTTTCCTTGTGGCAAAATTTCGAAACAAGTGGACCATTAACTCTAAGCCCTTCACCTACCAAACAACATTGTCAAAGACACCAACTTTGTAAGTGACCAGAATTCTGAGATATATTAAATTTAAAATTTGCTTGACCTCTAGCACCTAGTGGTATATACAAAAGCATGCTAAGTTTTAAAAATTGCCTAAAACATTTTTAGCAAGTTGTATCCTTTTATAAAGCCCACCAAAACTATTTTGATTACTTGTTCCTCAACGAGTTTGATTTAATTGGTGCAAATTTGGGCTTGATTGATTATTCAACTTTACACTAAATTAGAGCCCTTCTATCTATATCTAGTTTTTGACTTCCGTTTATCAAATTACTGTACCTTAGGACTAAGCGAACCGAATTAAATTAAATTTTGAAAGTTTATGACTAATGTATTGGTCTTCATGTATCGTTGGACTCGACTAAAATATGACCAAAGGCAAAAAAGTTGCAATTTATTGAAAACTTTTCGAAAAGTTGTAATGATTCGAATGTTTTATCCAAGGGCTGAAAGTCTCTTTAATAAAGACAAATCAATCAAATCAATCGAATGTTTTATTTTTGTAAATTTGCTATAACTTTGTAAAACATTCTGATATTGTATAGAGAATAATTAATCAGCAGATTTTTGGGTAAGCCACACTTGATTGACCGTAATCATTTCACAATAATGAAAAAAAAAGAAATGGCAGAACTTGGCAGAAACATTTTTGTCTTCGTAAATACGACTCTAGACCCATTGTGCACTGAAAAGCCCGCATCCAGCAGGTTGCTGTTTGCAAGTGGAAAATTCCATGTAGACAATAGGACGCGAAGCGCAGCAGCGAAGCGAAAGTTATTTTTAGACGCAACCCGGTTCAACTTCTCGGGTTTGAATGGAGGTGTTTGTGTGTAGTGGTATGGAAGCTATGAAACCGTGTAGCGCATCTTAATACAACGAATGGATTATGATTTATCACATTTTCTGTACGTTTTTAATACATAAATTGGTAGAAAAGGCATATCTCAATTTTTGGTAGCTTTTCTTGTTTTGCGTGTGAACCAACAGATTATAAAAATTGAATGTACCTACATCGGGTTTCTTTCCATAAAACATCAGTATTCAAGCTATATTTTCATTTGCAGCAGGTTTCAAAATATTCTATCGGTGAAACATTTTCCATACATTTTGTATGGGAGAGAAATTGACCGAAAATGAGGATTTCAAGCAAATTTGTATGAAAAACGGCTAAAAAGATGGAAAAATCAAAATTTCCCCGATAGAATATTTTGAAACCTTCTGCATATGAAAATATAGCTTGAATGCTGATGTTTTATGGAAAGAAACCCGATGTACATTCAATTTTTATAATCTGTTGGCTCAGACATAGCGTGCGAGGGTCACAATGTCAGTGACACCTTCCTCAAATTTTCTGCATTACGTCATAACTTCCTTCAGGGTGGCTACGATGGTGGCCTCTAGCTATCGTCGATCCGGCTGGCACCTTTAAGATGGCGATTGCGATCATTGGGCGCATTATTCCTTCAAGGGCGTCTGGTTTGGTTACGGCTGTCCTTCTCCGCAATTCATCCGGTATTCCAGAATATGGTACGAGCACAACAATGACATGTATCAACACAATAATCTTTACACAGCTGGTGGTCTCAACTTGGGTCTGAAGCATCATAGAGTGCAAAATGAGTCGAGTCAGCGCTTGGGCAATGACTCGAGATAATGAGACATAATGAGTGTGTTAGTTAATTAGTTCGTCATCCTGCCATCTTGGTGGATCTATCGTATACCCGAGCAAAGGCGGATAAGAAAATGATAACAAGTTCTGTTACCTGGTTATCATTCGTTTGATAATTGAGTTTGTTATCATTTAGGTTGAATTAAGAGCCAACATAACAAAAATGATAACTCATATTTACTTCTCGAATACCAAAATGATAAGAAGTTAAGTTATCATTGAGTTCAAGTTGATAACTAATTGTGTTATACAATATTTTGTTCAACATTTCATTTAGTTATCAACATGAAAAAATACATGTGACTGATAACTGATTTTGTTATCAATTAGTTATCATTTAGAGCTATTTTATCGACCAAAATAGTAAAAATCTACTTTACCGACATCGTCACCTATTGAAAAAAGTTTCTTGTAACTTACAACCAATGTTTTCGACTATTGCTCCCAGGCGGGTCTCGAACCCTGATCGAGTGATTGTCGGTCGCAGCCGATAGCCCCTATACCAACGGGACTCATTGAGAGTGAGAGTAATAAAAGGCTACGCTTTCGTACTGCAGTCGCATTGTAGGTGGGAAGCGGAATCTATTTTTAGATTCGAGGTTCATCAGACTCTCAGTTTTGGGAAAGCTTTGAAATGTGCGTTTGGAAACAGATAGCATATTTTGTTATCATTTAGTATTTTTATGTTATCGCGATAGACCAAAATTATCGATAACTAAATTTGTTATCATCTGGTTATCATCAATTGAAAAAGATGGTAACAAAAATAACAAAATGATAACACCGATAACACAGTTTATTATCAAAGTGATATCACTTTGTTATCCGCCTTTGCTCGGGTAGCCACCCCTCTCAGGCTGTTTCAGAAATTATAAATACACTAACGATTAACTGCCATTTCAATTTGAGCATAATATCCAAAAAAGTTTCTTCTAGCTCTTATAGCAAACATGCTAACGAAGCAAATAATACCAATTTTGTAGATGTTTCTGGTAAAAGTTAAAAAATAGGGCTCTGTAAACTAGATGATTAAAATTTGAAGTTGCACAAAGTGATCAAAAAATGTAGCATCGTAGAAAAGAAAAAAATCTCACAGAGAAAATATTTAATTTCCAAACACAATAAAAATGGGTGTATCGATAATAAAAGATATTTCTCGATTGGTAAGAGTAATTTTTACTGGAATATATGATCAAGAACCACCAAAACGGGTATTCGCAATACAAATTTTTTTGTTCCAAATTTCTCAACAACACCAGTAGCAACAAACGTTAAGCAAACGAATGTTTTAATTACTGCTTACTGCATTCGTTTTTATGGTATGACAAGCTTTGCCATCTGAAGGATCGAAAAAGCAGAAAAAAATAAGTTTGTTTAGATTAAATTTGTTCAGGAAAGCTAAGAAACTGTGTGGTAGTTCTTATGTTCCGTAGAAAACCTTAAAAAATAAGAAACTTGATCTCCGAAAAAATGTTGTGGGAATGCCTTTGTCGATTTTTCCCAAATTTTGATCAAGGCATTACTTAGACAACTTGTTGAGAAAGCAAATGTGATAAACATTTAGATAATTTTTGGTATTTAGTGATAAATAATGTAGAAATAGTTAAAAAACACCTTTGTGCAAATGCAAATTTGAAAAATTAAGTTATTTGTTAGAGAACTCGACTGTTCTTTAAAATATCAAGACAATTGAAAGGAAATATAAAAATATGGAGTACAATATGCTATACTCTGAAAAAAAATGGTAAAAATCATTAGAACAGTTCATTTAATTGAATAAACAAAGTGTATTTATAATTTCTGAAACAGTCTATATCAACAGGATTAAATCAATCCACACAAAATCTCAAAAAAAAGTTACACACTTTTCGACGTTTTGTCCTTTCGACGATTTGGCATTCGACGTTTTGTCTTCCGACGTTTTGTCACCCATTCCTCGGCCACCCCCCTCCCCCCCGTACATTCAGCCCTGGTCATACAGATGTAATGGTAAATCCCTTTCAAGAGTTCCACAAAAAATTTAAACTATTTCAAAATAGGCATTTACACAATAAACTTGTTTTCGAAATTTATTAGACATTCCGCGGAATTCCGTTTAATTTCGTCAAAATCTTGTTTTTGAAGGCGAAATTTTTAGAATTTGACGAAACGAAACGAAATTCAAAATCATAAATTTCGCCTGGTTGAATTCCGTGGAATTCCGCGGAATTTCGTTTCGAGGTGTAGTTGGCGAAATTTTTCGGTATACCGCATACCCTTAGACCTGCCGTCGGAGTGGCGAATCCGTCTTAGTGCAGACAGAGTAGAACGTAAACCGTGGCATCCGTTCTATCTGTTTCTGGAAGTGCTGCTCTTCGAGATCTTAACGACTCAACTTGTTCACCTCCTAGGTTGTCCGGAGGAAATGTTGTTTCTTGGAGTTCATGTTGGACTCTACACGGTAGCTTGACTAACACGTTGTCGTTAGGGGAATAGGACACGCAAAACAAGAAAAGCTACCAAAAATTGAGATATGCCTTTTCTACCAATTTATGTATTAAAAACGTACAGAAAATGTGATAAATCATAATCCATTCGTTGTATTAAGATGCGCTACACGGTTTCATAGCTTCCATACCACTACACACAAACACCTCCATTCAAACCCGAGAAGTTGAACCGGGTTGCGTCTAAAAATAACTTTCGCTTCGCTGCTGCGCTTCGCGTCCTATTGTCTACATGGAATTTTCCACTTGCAAACAGCAACCTGCTGGATGCGGGCTTTTCAGTGCACAATGGGTCTAGAGTCGTATTTACGAAGACAAAAATGTTTCTGCCAAGTTCTGCCATTTCTTTTTTTTTCATTATTGTGAAATGATTACGGTCAATCAAGTGTGGCTTACCCAAAAATCTGCTGATTAATTATTCTCTATACAATATCAGAATGTTTTACAAAGTTATAGCAAATTTACAAAAATAAAACATTCGATTGATTTGATTGATTTGTCTTTATTAAAGAGACTTTCAGCCCTTGGATAAAACATTCGAATCATTACAACTTTTCGAAAAGTTTTCAATAAATTGCAACTTTTTTGCCTTTGGTCATATTTTAGTCGAGTCCAACGATACATGAAGACCAATACATTAGTCATAAACTTTCAAAATTTAATTTAATTCGGTTCGCTTAGTCCTAAGGTACAGTAATTTGATAAACGGAAGTCAAAAACTAGATATAGATAGAAGGGCTCTAATTTAGTGTAAAGTTGAATAATCAATCAAGCCCAAATTTGCACCAATTAAATCAAACTCGTTGAGGAACAAGTAATCAAAATAGTTTTGGTGGGCTTTATAAAAGGATACAACTTGCTAAAAATGTTTTAGGCAATTTTTAAAACTTAGCATGCTTTTGTATATACCACTAGGTGCTAGAGGTCAAGCAAATTTTAAATTTAATATATCTCAGAATTCTGGTCACTTACAAAGTTGGTGTCTTTGACAATGTTGTTTGGTAGGTGAAGGGCTTAGAGTTAATGGTCCACTTGTTTCGAAATTTTGCCACAAGGAAACGCAAGTTACACATTTGCAAAATTATGGAAATGAATGTTTTTTTTCGTAAAGCAATCAAAAAGCTGTAATTTAGTTTTCTTTGAACATATTTAAGTCAAGTCAAAGGTTTTTCAAAGAGCTATATATTAGTCATAAATGTGCAAAATTTCATTCCATTCGGTTCACTTAATCCAGAGATATAGCACTTTAACGAAGAACACTCAAATATGAAACATTTTACTAGAGTCGCTCCAACTTCATGTAAAACTATCCAATCGAGCTCAAATTTGTACCATTTATAGCTAATTAGTTGTGCAACTAGCAGATAAAATTTGAGAATATTCCCTACATATTATAGAAAGCTACAGGTTGCTGAATATATTCGAGATAATAAGTAAAAGATACATGCTTCTTCTAATTTGCAACTAGCGCCGTCTACTGGCAGAATCCTGAACTAATCAGCTAATCAACTGAAACGCCTTAATAAACCAAACAACATTGCCAAAGAAACCAATTTTCTAAGTAATCAGAGTTCTGAGATATATGGAATATAATAATTAATTTATCGTCAGCGCTACCTAGTGGTGGAATTTTGAATCAAACGGCCCATCACCAGTAAAACCTTGGCTGGCCTAACAACTTTGCCAAGTATACCGAATATTTAAGTAATCATGGTGCTAAGATGTACGGTGAAATTTTGCTCGCGTCAATTTGTCCCTTGAAAGTGTAAAACCAGAAAATGAAAATGTAGTGAAATGGTTCTTGTGTTTATATCAGCCGAAATATTATGGAGGAACCGCTTAATTGAAGAGTTGTGAACACCTAAGTTGTATTGCTCGTGTGCCATCCCTAATAACTGATTGAAGTGAATTTTTGAACGAATAAGTGCTTATGAACTTTGGCGTGTTCAGGTCAATCTAGACTATTTTTGTGTCCAATGATGACCGATAGAGAAGAAGGAAGATCCATGTTCCGCGGGGCAACGTCCTGAAGGCGATGCGGCTCAAGGAGGAAAAGCGACGAAAGCTGATAGGCAACAAGAGCTCAAGTTGAACGTCGGGCGAACATCCGACGGCTCATCTTGACGCTAATCAACGCCTGGCGACCGGAAAGGGCAAGCGGCGTTTCTTCATTAAGACGACCGTAGATGATGAAACCATTTCAAAATTGGTGAGAATGTTCCTTTTATATTTATTCATTTGGCGATATGACGAATTTTGAAACCTTTAGATACATGACACCTAGGACCGAGAAGTCGTAGAACTTTCTACATCTTTCTTTAGGTGTATAACTTACCATCCTCTCATATTCCTCAGCAGTCGCAAGAACGAGGCCAGGACAACTCTAGACTGTTGGAGGATTGCGTCAGTCTCGTTGAGATGTCAGAGAGAAGTCTCCAATCTTTGTGTTTTGGTATCCGACGGGAAGGAGGCAATCCTCATAACTGTGGTCTATGGCTGTACTACCTATGAAATTTGTGCGACTTGATTAATGCTTATTTTTTACTTTTTCAGTGGTAACCAGGTAAATGATTAAACCATGACAATTTCTCTTACGCTTTTTCGCCAAGGAAAGCACCCCATTAAACCCTATCCAATTTCCAACTCCAGATATCTATGAAGTGGGCCAAGTTCTTGGACATATTCTGAGTAGATATCTAATCAACATTTCCTCCCCATCCCCGCTGATCGTAAGGACCTGGCCAGGTGTCGAGAGTTCGTTAAATGAAAGGTTTGTCAAGTCCCAGGCAACTTTTCTGGCGCATTAAACTTCTCTATCGACAGCCACCCCAGGATGTGTACGGTCGGCTATGCTATGCTATGCTATGCTATGCTAATCATGGTGCTAAGATGTACGGTACGGAAATTTCGCCAGTGCTACGTCTTGCTGTCTGTGATATCTGTCATACCAGAGACAAACAGACGTAACACTGATGAAATGTTTATACCAAATATCTCATCATCCTGGTTACTTAGAGAGTTGGTGTCTTCGGCAATATTATTTGGCTGGTCAAGAACTAACAAATGATGAGCCGTTTGATTCAAAATTCCACCACAAGGCAGCGCTAGTGAGCAAACAAATATTATATTCCATATATCTCAGGACTCAGATCACTTAGAAATTTGATGTCTTCGGCGATGTTGTTAGGTTGGTTACGGCCGCTCAGTTGATTAGCTGATTGGTTCAAGGTTCTGTCAGTAGGCGGCGCTAGTTACAAATTAATTGAAACATGCAACTTTTATTTATTATTTCAAATATATTCAGCAAGCTGTAACTTTTTCAAAAATGCACCAAATATTCTCAAATTTTTCCTGCCAGTTGCACAACTAGTAAGCTATAAACGGTACAAATTTGGGCTCGATTGGATAACTTTACATAAAATTGGAGCAACTCTAATAAAGTAGTTCATATTTGAGTGTTCTTCGTTTAATTGCTATATCTCTGGATCAAGTGAACCGAATGAAATGCGACATTGCACAATTATGACTAATACATAGCTCTTTGAAAAACCTTTGACTTGACTTAGACATGTTCAAAGAAAACAAACTTACAGCTTGTTGATTACTTCACGAAAAAATATTAATCATTTGAATGATTTAGCAAATGTGTAACTAGCGCCGCCTAGTGGACCATTATAACTGTAAGCCCTTGACTCACTTAACAACGTTGTCGAAGACACCAACTTTCTAAGTGGTGAGAGTCCTGAGATATATGAAATTTAAAATTTGCCGTTTATTGGTGGAATTTCTAATTAAACGATCCATCACCATCCATCATGGCATCGCACATAAAATTATTAGAAAGCAGATTTTTGAATCAGTTTAACCAGACGAACCACCCTAACATAACAATAATAGGGAATAGGGTCAACAATTGAAAATAAAGTTTCTAAAACACAATATGTGTCTTAAAACTTAAAGCTGAAGCTTAAACAGTTTTGTCTTCGCAAATACGGCTCTGGACCCATTGTGCAGTGTGGCGGCTGTATCACTTCCATCACCAAGCCACGTTTGTGTTGATCATGATGGCTTTCAGCCTCGTGTCTATCTATGTGCAGTTGTAGCCGTGCTGGTTAGAGCGCAGGGTACTGTGAATCACCATTACAGTACCTCGGTTCGATTCCCGCCGCCGCCCGTATTTCTTTTTAAACATGTATTGGTATTTGATGCCGCCGTTGCTGCCATGATCAGTCTAAAAATAGAACAAATAATGAGAAACCAGTGCGACAGAGCACACGCACACATGCGAAATTTTCCTTTTCCAGATGCTAGGAAGCCAATACAATTTTTGGTATACTGCCACCTACCAATTTTTGTATTTGCAAGGCCCTAATACAATATTTGTATATGTTTCATACCCAACTGTATTAGAATCTGCCAATCTCAGGTTGCGTGGAGTTACCTCCCTTGTTCGTCCCTCTTCCGGTCGCCAAGGAGTGTCCAGGGTTGTCCGCCAGTATCGGGGTGGGGTAGACGTCCGCACCGACAAGGCCTAGGCTACTCGGTGGCTCCACCGGGGAAGTTGAAGAAGCTGTTTCGTTTTCTGGCATGCGCGTTGGAGAGTTGGTATGTGAAGCTAATGAGATGGTGCTCGTAATTTCTTTCAAGTTTGCGATATGATTCGGGTTGGTTGCTGCTGCGCTGGTAGATATTTGATTAGTCCTCTTATCTTGCTGCTGATTCCTAGGGCCAACAGGGTTGGGATAGGGGAACATTTTTTTGTACTTATTGATTATCTATGTTGAGAAGCGATTCGAAAGAGGACTAGGCTCGTGGTTTTGGTTATGTGTCTGATAATGTAGCCAGATGCATTTAGCATCGGCTCATCACCGGAGGATATTTTAATATCAGCATTTTCCGTCTAGAAATTTGTTAGTGAGGCTGAGTTTTTGGTACGTTTATTGCAGGATTCATAGCTGTCGTAACTTTCGGTACTTTCTTTTTCGTATCGCGTGTTTTGGTGCTTGATGCGTCAGTCTCGAAAGCGCCGGTTGAGCCGCCGTTCGTATTTGTCTTGCTGGAGTTGACATTGCGCGAGAGCTGATCAGTGTTCATCTTTTTTGAGGTTGCTAGGTTTCTTTGGAATGTAGATATCTCTGATGACAGCTACTTCCTTATCCTCTCTAGCTAGTTCGGCTTCCAAATTACGGATTTTTTGAACGAGGTCCTTGATCGTACCATGATCCTTCACGAGCATTTTCTACTTCACGGTGTACAGAAGAAGGTGATATATTCCCGAAATCTGACAGCTTTTCGATGACGTAATTCAAATCGTTCATATGTGAACTAGTACTCCACACCAATTTGATCAATGTGAAAAACGATAAGAACGACGTCACATGTTTACATCCAAAATAGGTGTTTACATAGGTTACTAGCCTGCCTTGTGATATTTATGCCGTGTTCTACTTGACAGAGAGTGAGATGTAGTGTTACATCTTTTGCAAAAGGCAGCAGCGGTGCACGAGTTTTCCCTGTCGTTCACATGGTTACCGGAGCAGTTTCAACATGGCGTATGCAGTGGGCAACAGTAGCACAACATTGGTGAGGGGTAGAATGCGCGGGTACCAATGAGAGTATAATGGAGGTGTGGAAGAGATGCTTTGTGTGCGTGAGATCCGTGTTTGGTGCAAAACATGTCACTACTACAAGCAAAGCGAGCTCCCATAAGAACGCGTATCAAATAGTGACGTCACTATTTGTGTTTACATTTTTCTTTGCTTACTAATACATAGCCATCTCTTCTTCTTCCTCACCTGTAATATACTCTCATTGCGCGGGTACGACATCGAATCCATCCGATGTAGATATTCTCAGGCACTACGGTACCTGGAATAGTGAGGATAATAGTTGGATTGTTAATCCGCTCATTCCCGTCACGCTTAGTTATTCTGCGTAATTCGTTGACACCTTGGGGCTGCAGTTCGTCATCAGAGTACACACGGGTTTCGCTACAGTTGATGACACATTTCGAAAAATTGAGCACTGGATGCTCCACAATCCTAATGGGAAAACCATCAGCAAGCTTTGACATACGTTTTAGCTTTTCGACGTGGGACTTGTTACGCATCTTTATTAGGTATGACGCCCCTCGGGTTTCTGAGTAAGTTCCGTCCACTTTTTCTCCCAAGAAGCTTTCCACTGACTTCCGGGGTAGAATAGGTGCTTCAGGGAGATTTCCAATGACGGCCTCCATTCTCAGCATCACTAACTTTCCGTGGTTACCATTTGGGTCACCCCACTCAGGAAAGAGGGGCCCAGCAAATTCTCCGTCTCGGCGATTAGACGGACCCGCATCCCTGATGGGGAAGATCACTAGAAATTAGTTTCACCCACACACGGTAGAAGTTATCTTCGTCGCACAGGATATCACTTACCGAGCGATTTTTTCTCGTTCGATATCGAACAAAACCAGTCCACCTTATTGTTCTATTATCGCCACTCACTAGAAGTGGAGCTTTGGGGCAAACGTTTTGCAAAAACAATGCTGTTTGTGCACTACTCAAGCGATTAACAGTCCTTGGCTTCGACGGATTTCGGCTGCACTTGGCTGCACTGACGCATCCCCCGCACGACCTGAAGCAAATCCGTTTGGTCTATCGTGTATTTCCTTAGGAGGAGATTCCTAAGGACAAATCAGCAAGAATATTAGGCATACAAAAAAGGACTGTACGCAGGCTATACGTTTTTAAAGCCATATCGAGGTAAGCAGACAGGAAAACCCTCATCAACATCGGCAAAGCTACAGTAGCATCGAAGCTTCTGTATGGAGTCGAAATACTAAGGGAAGATAATGTTAAAAGATATTATAGGGGAAATCCAAATATGGCTGCCTCGCAAATACCGAAAGCACGGATCTCGTCATCCAAGCAACAAAAAGAGCTGAAAAAGCAATGAGTAGTCTAGCTCACACTCATTTTTATGTTTTGCGCTAACGTAAGAACAAACTGACATTCACAAGACGCGACGCGAGACACCCCTATTAGCAGACGTTTTTATGAGCGATTTCGAAACCGAAGCTCAAAAGAACAAACTTTTCCCGCGGGTATGGAGACGTTATGTGGACGACGTTTTTGCCCCTATAAAAAAACGGTACCTGGACCAGACTTTGACAATGCTCAATTCCCAGCACACGTCAATAAATTTCACAGTTGAAAAAGAAGTGAATGGGACACTGCCCTTCCTCGACTTAACGATAAACAGAAATGACGACGGTACGTTGAAATTCGGTATTTACCGAAAACCAACCTCAACAGACCGCTACATAACCTCTGACTCCAACCACTACGGCTCCCAGAAAAAAGCTGCATTCCATTCAATGGTGCACCGGCTCTATAACGTGCCCATGGATAAGACCGAATTTGACGAAGAAAAATCTCGGATTTACAAAGCGGCTGAAGTCAATGGGTACGACAAAAGATTCATAGAAAAAATATTACAAAACACAAACGGAAAAAACAGCGACAAGACATTACAACACTGCAGCCCAACACACAAGAAGTGAAGCGAATTAGCCTACCATTTTACCCAAAAACCACAAACCCAATCAAAAACACACTGCAACGACAAGGACTTCACGTGGTACACAAGAGCGACAACACACTTCGGGACCTATTGTGTAACCTGAAAGATAAAGTACCACCAGAAGAACAGTCAGGAATATATCGAATACCCTGCGATGACTGCCCGGCAGTCTATATTTCTCTTCTGCGGACGAGTACGAACATCGTACGACAGCGTAACCAGTCGGACATTGTCCCGAAGATGGGCAACATCGCGCCCGAAACCGGTCGACAGAAAAGGTAATTTTTTAAATCCTTGACGATTGTAAGAACGATAAGTGTTATGTCTTGTCTCGCGTCGCGTCTTGTGTAGTCTAGCTCACTTGCTGTAAACATTGAGTAACATTTTCGTTTACGGGCATTTTGTGGATGACGAGAGATCGGTGCTCTCAAAATTGCACCAGGACGCGCTTCCACTTCACCTTAAAGCTCTAACCCCGGTCTACAATCAGGACGCTACGAATCAGTCTGATTCGGTCCCTTTTCGTAGAGTCTATTGCGCAAGAAATCCACAACGTTCCACCAAAACATCTATGCTAATTGTTAGCCTCAAAAATACAACTTTCTAATCCTGCAGGAGTTGTATACCCCTTTTTGTCCATTTAAAGCATACGACATTCAAAAAGTTCGTCTCATTTACGCATTGGTGGATTTAAAAAAAATATTTGGTTGAAAATAATAATATTAATTGGATCTAAAACTTTGTGGAAAGATGCAAACTATGTAGAATTTTAAACGAAAAGAATCCTTACCATAAAATTTTTAAAAATTACTCTACCGCAACAAAATTGATGACTTCGGCAAAGTTTCTTCAAATACATAGATTGAGAATACAAATTAGAGAAAATTGCTTCAGCATCTAGAACCGAAATGAGTAGCATTATGAACCCTAACGCAATTGTTTGAAATAGCCAAGAAAAGTAGACCGTTTCGGTACTGAAAAGGCTAGTATGTATAAAAAAGAAATGATAGAAATATTTTTTTTTTGCATTTCAAGCTTTAAGATTTTAAGAATTGGACACTTGGCTAGGACCACCACAAAATACTATCACCACACAACACAGCCAGCCAGCGTGCGTTGGATTCTCCTTGCACACCCCAACAAGGCACCATACAAACCAGACAGTCAAGCAAAGTGATAAACGCGCGATATTGTGCCCACGGATAGATAGACAGACAGACGATACCCCAGCATCAGCCTCAGCTATATCACCATGGATGCAACTACTCTCGCTGTATCACCAGCGGGACTGTCTCCGTGCGCCTGCGTAAGCAATTGTACCGCCTTCAGCCCTCTACTAGCGTAGGTACATACACCGCATTCTAGGAAGGACGAAGAGGGTGCTATAAATAGTGCACCATATGCGCGCTCCAACTGCCATCTAGGGACGGCAAACAATGATGCATTATTCTTCCATCCCGAGAGTCAAGTTTACATACAATAATTATTTGTAGGATTTTCTGCTATCGGGTTGCACCACCACCGGGTTGCACCGCTAAGGGCTCTCATCGTCGTTTTCACGGTACATATACAACCACCGCCCACCCGCATTCGAGTTCAAGTCTGCCGAGGAGACCTTGAAACCCGCCGGTGTACCGAGAGATACTAGCTAAACAACGACGACCGCCACGCCGCGCCGCTGTTGTCATGTCGTTGTGGCGACGACGATTTACCTACGGATTCCTGGGCATGTCGAGGCTAAAGTTGGTACTTCTACGTATAGATAGGTCTCATACCGAGAAGACGAACGACGACGAACAGCGAATATAATCGTACACATAATGAACAAATCGTTAACCTTTTCATCAACGCCTACATCCCATTTGCCTGGTTCTATGTCTAGCACGAGAGCCTAGACCTACTATAGACCAATGCGATGGTGCGCGTCCGTCGTATGACTTCACTGGCTGTGTGGTTCAATAGAACTACGAGTGGTTCTCGAGAGAATCACTTCAACAGCTTACGGAACTTTGACGCTAGTTTGGATTCGGTTCTGGATACATTGTGGTGTGAAAGTGTTGGGCCACTTCATAGCTATTTATCAGTTATAGGGAATTGCGCTACTTGGGCGGTGGCTTCTATATTCGTCTGTTTTCCATTATAACTCAGTCAATCTTGAACCAATTGACACAATTCTTGGAATGCGGTGAGATAGGCATAGTATCTACCCGTGTACAAAATTTCAAGTCAATCGGTTCAAAATTGACCGAGTTACAGTGGAAAACAGACGAAAATAACAGACGAAGAAAACCACCGCCCAAGTAGTGCGATACCCTACATAGGGGATTATGTTTCTTGGGTGGCTTATCTAATTCTTGTGAATTAAAAAAAAGATAGTTGGTGCTATTTTTCGCTAAAGTCCGTACCCGCTATAATCTGGACACGCAAACTGTAAATAATTTTGCGATGATTTCGTTTTGATGGGGGTTTTGAAGAATTTTTCGGATTATAAGGATCCCAGTACCCAGGGTTTAAAAAGAAACCAATGCCATCTTGTTTGACTCGATTGATACCTAATAGTATAAATAAGCCAACAATTTGCAAAAACCGAGTCCGATACTGCCGAAAGCAGAGACGGCATTGGCTCTAACGCTCTAACTAATTGAGAGCCCCAATTTGAGCAACCACATTCATTTTCTTTACTTTTTTGGCGAGGACTTTCAAAATATCACCATCTAGAACACAACACAAGCTGTAAATAGTCACACCCAATGCTCACCAGATCCCGTCCCACCTGGTCCACCCACCGTGCTCTCTACGCTCCTCGCTTTTGTGTACCAACCGGATCTGTAGCGATATCAAGTAATATAGCGTGATAATATCTCGTATCAAAAAAGGCGTTCACAGTACGCTGACATGATATAGCTTAACGTTTATGTTGACGAACTAAACAAGCATTAACGTTGCGCGTAAACTTACAGGAAATGTTTATTAATGTCGATATAGAAATTTCTTATCAGATTCCTGATGAAACTGTGAGAAGAAATCGGAGATATTCTGAATTGTAGACACAAAACTCAAGATAATGTTGGAGGTAAACCATTTCATGTAAACCCTGATTACATTCCTATGAATGTAAAATTTCCAAGAAAATTTTATGAACCCTTTGGATGAAAATTCAACTTTATTTTGGAAAAGCTTTAGTACGATTCTGGAAACAGTGGTAATTATTATTTCATTCGGATGTTTGTGGGATTCCAGGCTAATTTCGGTGGAATTTTTTGAACATTCTTGTGTTATCTTCATTCCTGTTTGGACTCCACGAGGACTTTTCTTTGTTACACCTCCAGAAGTCTGAAATTCCTTCAATAGTTTTTTTTCTGGGATTCCTCCAGTTTTTGGTGATTTCTTATGTAGTGCCTTCTGGGCATGCCCCTGGAATTCTTACAGGAGCTTTCCGAGAATTTCCTCATCGGGAAGTCCTCCAGGAGTTTTCCGAGAATTAGTCTAGGTGCTCTTCAGGAATTCCTCCAGAAGTACCCCGGGAATTGCTTCACGAGTTTGCAGGCAATTTCTAGAGAAGCCCCCGAGAGTTCATCTTGAAGTTCCCAGGGAATTTCTCCAGGATTTCCCGGATATTCATTTTGGAGTTTCATGAAATTTCTCCAGGAGTTTCCGAGAACTTCTCCAGGTATTTTCCCCAAATCCCTCCATTGCTCCCCACGAATGGCACGGGAATCCTTTCAAGATTTGCCAGGAAATTTCTCTATGAGTTGACTAGGAAAAACTACATATAATTATTCGAAAATTCCATCCATAATTTCCACGAAATTAACTTCAGAAGCTCTCCAAGAAGTCCTCCAGCAATAATTCATGGCTCTCTCAGGATTTTCCAGGTTTTTCGCGAAATTCATAAGGAAGTTTCTCAGATGTATTTCCACTAAAAAAAATCGGGAATCCCTCCATGAGTTTCTCGGGTATTCCTCAAGGAGTTCCTCGGGGATTCCTCCTAGTAATCCTTAAGAATTCCTCCAGGAGATTCTCGGGATTGCCTCCAAAAGTTCCTCGGGAATCCCTCCAAGAGATCCTGGGGAACTCTTCCAGAAGATCTACGAAAAATCCTCTAGGAGTTCCTGGGAAATTCCTCCAGGAGATCTATGGATATCCTCCAGGAAACCCACGAGAATTCCTCCAGGAGTTCATCGGGTATTCCTCCACGAATTAAGTGATTCTCGGGAATACCTTAAAAAAATCCAAGTTCCTTAAGTATTTTTTTCGGCAGTTCCAGGAGGTATTCAAAGGAACATTTGAATAAATTTATGATAAACTCTTGAAAGATTTCCCGAGATTCTCCTGGAGGAATTCTCGAGAAAACGGCAGAGGGATTCCCGAGGAACTCCTGGAGGAATTCTCGAAGAACTTTTGGAGAAATTCCCGAGGAACTCCTGGAGGAATTATTGAGTAACTCCTGAAGTAACCCCCGAAGAATTACCGGAGGAATTCCCGAGAAACTCCAAGAGGAATTCGCGAGGAACTTCTGGATGAACTCCCGAAGAAATCCTGAAGGAATTCCAAGGAACACATGGAGGAATTTTCAAGGAACGCCTGGAGAAATTCCTGAGGAATTCCTGAAGGTATATCCGCGATGAACTTGAAGAGATTTCCAAGGATCTCGTGACTGCTGGAGAAATTCCCAAAGAACTCCAGGGGGTATTCTTGAGGAACTTCAAGAGAAAATCTCGAGGAATTCTCGAGTAAATCCAGGATAAACTCTCGAAGAACTCCTGGAAGAACTGTTGGAGAAATTCCGAGCAATACATAGAGAAATTTCCTCCAAGTCTTTTTTTATATATGGAGGAATTCCCTAGGAACTGCTTAAGGAATTCCCGAGGATCTCCAAGAAGAATTTTCTTGAAACTTCCGAAGGAATTCCTAAAAAAAACTCTTGAAGAAATTCTGGACAAACTCCTTGAGATATTACCGAGGAACTCTTCATGGAACTTCTGGGGAGATTCCCGAGGAACTATTTTAGAAATCTTAACAGGAATTCTGGTACAAATCTTCGGACAAATTTGCGGGAAAAGACGCCGAGGACCTGAGATCGAATCCCACTCCCGACAAACTCACAAAAAGTGAGTTCTTCCTTCGGAAGGGAAGTAAAAACGTGGGTCCCGAGATGAACTAGCCTAGGGCTAAAAATCTCGTTAATACAGATAAAAAAAAATCTGCGGGAAATTCTGGATTAAATTTCAAACGAAGTTGTGCTGAGAATTTCCAAAAACAAAACTCGGAAATTCTTTTAGAATGAACCCCTGGTTTAAGAAATTTTTGAAAAACTAATACTCAGTTAAATTCCTAGAAAAACTCAAAAAAAAAATCTAAATTAGTGTCTTTCAGAATCTTCTGTGGCATAAAAATAGTCCTTGAATGAAATGATAAATAAAATTAACAAATAACACTGCTCGACAAAATTTTACAAACCTTGGTGTTATGGGATGAAAAAAAAGAACAGGGGTTTGGGACCCTAGAAATGTCATAGTGAAAGTATTTTTGAAAAATATTGGATCGGGCCTCCACAGTTTATGACCGAAGTTTGTATGGAGAACTTGGGTTGTTCAATTGATATGCGCATTAGAACGTGCCGAGCATATATTTAGGCGTTTTTGGCATTTATAAATACCTATAGGTTTGTTTCGTTATTGTCTAACGCCTAAATGTATGCACAGCGCGTTCTAATGCACATATCAATTAAACGCCCCAAGTTCTCCATACAAATTTCGGTCGTAAACTGTGAAGGCCCGGTTCAATATTTTTCAAAAATACTTTCACTGTGACACTTCTACACGAAAAATAATTCAATTATACAATTTATTACAATCGCCTTTTATTATCTACAACACCAAACCTAATAACAATAATAAAGTCACCTAATATTAGGTATTATGATGCCACAACATTGCCATAAGGAAAACTTATACTTCTCATTTCTTTTGACTAATGGCCAAAAAGTATAAGGTTTAACTTATGATTTGCTTAAGTTTGCCGTTTGATTTTTTTCTGGCGGGAACAGATACTTGTAAACAAAAGAGTGAGATGGAAACCTCGTCGGAAACTAAAATATCCCCAAGTCATTCATTTATTGGCAAACCTTTTTTTAATCGTTTCACCAAGAATCAACAGATTTATCAGGTAATGTATTTTTTAAATAAATTATGCTGTCGTAGCTATTGCGACATTTGCACCCATTTAGACTCGGCCGAAATTCATCATCATCACAGTCGAATTTCGCACACGACTTCGTAGCGGCTGGCATACACAAGTTCAGTTGAGTTCATGACAGGGTTATCAGATGCACAACAGGTAAACAAAATAAGTTTGATTGGTGTGAAATTTCGCTGGGAAATGATGATTCAGTGGATTCTGAAATTATCACAGTAGTCTAAACATCAATGAGAAACCCAATACATGAGGATGGTTATTTATTTCAGCAAACCAAAATCCTGGTCTATCGCGAAGCCGTAGCCGTTCAGAGAGTTATGCGAGTTTGGAATGGTAAACAGAAGCCGCAGTCGTAACCCGGGGAAAGCAACTGAACCCGATCCTCGTGTTCAGGATCCCCAATCAAACGGGATGTTCCGGCCAACTCGGAACAGACAGTGAATGGCATCGAGAAGGCTCCCGCATGAGGATGATCCGCGGTGCTGGTGCAGTGTAGATGTCGACGCGGGAGATTCGATGAATGATTTCACGGAAAACTAGGCAACGGGTAAGACTTTTTGAAATATTTGCAGGAATGAACTGTAAACGTTGAATTTTCCATTTAACTGCGATTCCGTAAACGACTCTGAGCTGGTGTTGGAACGCAATTAGGAAAAAAAAATGGAAAAACCATCGTGAGCGGAACGATTTCATTCCGTAGCTATTTCAACAAATGCCCCAACGCATCCGAGGCGCCAACTGGCCGATGGAATACAGCATTCCGCTTCAGATCTGTCTAATGTCGTTTTCGTTTTTGATTCAGTTCCAACCTGGGTTGGAACTGGATCAGATCACAGTTTCAACCCCAACCCGACTTCGGTTTCGCTTGTACTAAAGTTTGTTTGACGTTGTTTGTTTACACATTTTCCGCCGATCCAGTTCCAACCCAGGTTCAAAAACGAATTCGACATAAGTGTGATACATAAAACAAATATATAGGGTGACAATGGGTATTATCGGCAGGTTTGTTCTCTTCGTCATGGAGGGTTTTTATCAGCCAAATTGCCTGAAACTTGGCCATATAATTAAGCTTAGTTGGAAAGGATTTGAGACCAACTCTGAGTTCAATAGGTTTCGAAAAACCCCCAAAGACGAAGAGAACAAAACGGCCGAGAATAGGTAATTTCCCCTATTTTCTTATTTTTTTTAATATCATTATTATTATTATTATCGCATAACCTAAAAATAAATATTGAATTCAAATTGGTAAACTAGGGATTAAGCCGAATATTCATGAACTGAACGTAAAAAGCATTAGAAACGAAAACTAAATTGATCGAAAGACACCCGCTCCTTGAACATCCCTATTTCCCAAAACCACCTGTAACGCACCCACACAATGATACCAGTAGTCGGAGTTGGCGAAACGATCGCTGGCAGCGACGATGACGAAGACGACGCTGGCAAGGGATAAAACCACTGGTCATCGCCCAAACAAAGGACAGAAGGTGAACAGCAATTAACACAAAAAGTTGTGCCGTTTTAAATATTAAATTGCTTTCTTTTATTCGACCAATTAGTGAACGCGTGTGTTGGATTTTGGTGGAGTACTCTGGGCGGATTGTGACCGGTACGTGATTCCGGGTGCCTACCAAGTAAAATCTCCTCGAAGTGCCGTGTTATCGTCTGGTTCGTCCGGCATTAACGAAAACGTGAAGCAAAACGCCGAAGTGCTGCCTTTGTTGTCGGCCATTGTGATTCGAGGGCGAGAGTCGGTGTGCCATCCGTCCCTTTTGGCCCGACGGACGGTCGCTTAACCTGTGAAAATTTCGTGAGGGCGCCAATCGGAGTACCGCTATCATCAAGTGCATCAAGGCGAGTGTCGGTGTGCCATCTTTCCTCCTTGGCCCGACTGGACGGGAGTGCCCGGTCAAATTTAGCGAGTTCGGAGAAGCGGTAGTCGGTGTGCCATCTCGCCTTTTTGATTTTGGCCCGACTGTCGCGCAAGGACCCTTGGCGAATCAGAGCAGAGTCACGTGGGAAATCTGCTTGTGTGTGCCAACCCCTTTAGGACGTATAAAATTGCCTGCGTTTGAAGATCACCTCTGGAAATGGTGCTTCCGGACCACGTCGCAGGGCTCTCCGCCGGGGTGTCCGCCCAGCCCAACGCCTAGTCCAGCGGATCAGGAGAACAAGGCGAACATCATGGATGCCGCAAAAGGTGTGTAATACCCCATTTCATTCTTTTCCCAATGTCCGTGTTTCCACGAAAATTGCATGAAATTAAAACAAAAATGAATATGTGAAACTAGAAATTTTACGATTTTCCCTTATTTTTACCACTCAATCCCTTTCACTATCTCAAAATAGTTTGGTCCACTTAAGCTGCATTTTGACGTAGGACTACGTCGGTTTTTTTTAAGGGAAGTTCTTCCGTTATTCCTCCAATTTCTCTCTGGAGTCTTGTTAAACGACCCTGAGGCCCAGGAAAAAACCTGGGTGGCCACAATAGGGTGGCCCCAGAAAGTAATTTCTAACAAATGGTTTGAATCGGTCTAAACGTTCCGGAGTTATGGTTATTTTAGTAATCCGGACCAGCATCGGTGAAAGTGGTCATATATGATATTGAACAAAACCTATCATGCGTCATTTGTGTTGTAGCCAAAAACAGACAGCCAACACGGACCGATCAATACGAGTCGTGAGTGACCAGATACGTTCCACAAGTATCGAAGGTAGAGCGCTCTCGTTCTAATGCACGTATTTGATCAGTCCGTTCCTATTTGTATGTCTAGTCTTTATGTGTGTATTATTCGTTCGTCATTGCCGATCGCTTCTCGATCGGTCAGCCGGTCAGCCTGTTTGTGTAAAAGTAGATAGAGCAGCAGAAGTAAATAGACCGTCGCGGAA
This sequence comes from Aedes albopictus, assembly GCF_035046485.1. NCBI lineage: Eukaryota > Metazoa > Arthropoda > Insecta > Diptera > Culicidae > Aedes > Aedes albopictus. The sequence continues at coordinate 403,228,155 of NC_085137.1, forward strand.
TAAACACCGTTCGTTCGTTTTTTAATAAATGTTGTGTTCGCGTTAAGTTTAAGTGTTTTCGTTTTAATAAAAACTGTTCGGTGTCCTGTAAAAACGCGAGTTTAAAGTGTTGTCCGAAAGACCGGTTTCACGCGCCAACAATTTGCTTTGGGTGAAAAACAACGGAAGATGACCTGCGATAGCACTTTGTAGGCGGCATTCAGAGTTGTGATCGCTCGGAAGTTCTCACACTCCAACTTGTCACCTTTCTTGTAGATGAGGCATGTAACCATTGGCGTAACTAGGATTTTTTTCCTGGAGGGGGCCCAGGGGGGGCCTGACTTGAGATGAATTTTAAGCGGGATGGGCGCCCGATATGTGAATATGCAAATCAGTATTGTAGTTTTAAGTAATCAAAATGACTGTTTCAGATTTGTTCATAGTTTTGTAAACTATATGAATACGAACAATTCCTCCAAGATTTGTTTCCATAGCTTAATTCAGTGATTCCATCTTGGCTTCTTCCAGAAATTCAATCAATAATTCATCTAGGGATTCTACTAGACCTTTTTTCGGGGATTTGTCCTGGGATATCTTTAGAGGCTCCTCCAGTAATTGTTCCAGTGCTTTTTTCGAAGTTTCCTTCAGGAATTTCTCCAGAGATCCTTTAAGGTATTTCTGCAGGTATTCAGAGATTTCTACAGGGATATCTCCATATATGCCATCCAAAATTCCACAATAGATTGCTCCAATAATTACATCTGGAATGATTCGAAGTATTTCTGCAGGAATGTATTCCAGAAATTCTTTTAGAAAACTTTACCTAGAGATTCTTAAAAAACACTCCAAGAATTGCTTGAAAAATTTGTTCAAAAAAGCTTTAGGGATCCTAGTTTTTTGTTTTTTTTTATGTGTATTAACGAGATTTTTAGCCCTAGGCTAGTTCATCTCGGGACCCACGCTTTACTCCCCTTCCGAAGTAAGAACTCACATTTTGCGAGTTTGTCGGGAGTGGGATTCGATCCCAGGTCCTCGACGTGATAGTCAAGTGTTCTAACCATCCCACCAGGTCCGCTCCACTAGAGATCCTAGTGTTCCTTCAACAATTACTGCAGACATTGATTTCTTCATTTTTTTATCCAGGAATATTCCTACAAAAATTCTTCCAGGTATTTGCTAAGAAAGCTCTCCTGAGATTCCATAAAGAGTTCCTAATGGAGATTCCTCATCGGGTTTCTTCAGAAATTACTTCAAGAGTTCCTCCAGGGATTCACCGGAAATTTCTTCTGTTATTCTTACAAAAACGAATTCCGAGATTATTTTAAACATTTCTAGATGAACTCTTATTGGGATTCCTTCAGAAACTCCCGCAGGAAATTATCCAGGATTTCAGGATTTCCTCAGGAATTTCAGCGGTTTCTTCAGTATTTTCCCTGAGAATTCTTCAGAAAATCCTCCTGGAATTCCCTCAGAAATCGAACTTTGTATTTCATCAGGAATGAATCTTGAGATTGCTCCAGGAACTCCTTCTGAAATTCCTCCCGGATTTTTTTTTTCAAGAATTATTCCAGGTATTCCTCCTGGCATGCCTCTAAGATTTCATTCAGGCATTTCTCCAGAGACTTCTGCAAGAGTTCTACCAAGAATTTCTCCAGGTATTACCCCAGGTATTTCCTCAGGAATTACTCCAGAAATAATTTCAAGTTTGGATCCAGGAATTCTTCCATGAATTCCTCCGAAAATTCTTCCAGGAATTTCTTCTCTAGGGTTTCCTCTGCACATTCCTCCAGGATTTATTTCATGGATCCCTCCAGGAATTCCACCGATGATTCCTGCAGTAATTCCTTCAGAAAATCCTCCTGGAACTCCACCAGAAATTTCTTTCTGAATTCCTCTAAAAATTTTTCCAGGAATTCCTTCAGGAATTTCTCCATGGATTCCTTCCAGAATTCCTCTAGAGATTCTTCCAGGAATTCATTCAGGGATTCTCAAGATATTCATTTAGGGATTCCTCCTGCAGTTCTTCCATGAATAGTTACACGAATTTTCCTCCAGATTTCCTATAGAGATTTGTCCAGGAGTTCCTCCTGATGTTCTCCCAGAAATTGTTTCAGGGATTCCCCCAGGTTTTTTTGCAAGAATTCCCCCAGGGATTCTTCCAAGTAATTCTCTAGAAATTCCTCTAAGGATGCCCCCAGGAATTACTCAAGAGGTTACTTAAGTATTACCCCAAGAATCCCTTCGGAAAGTCCTCCAGGAATTGATCCAGGAACTCCCATAGGAATTCCTTCAGAAATTACTACCGCAATTCCTTCAGGAATTCCTTCTGGAATTCCTCCAAAAATTCCTCTGGGAATTCCTCTAGAAATTTCTCTTGGATTTTCTTCAGAAATTTATCCATTAACTTTGGAGACAAGGGCTGAAAGTCTCTTTAAAAAAGACAAATCAATCAATCAATCCATTAACTTTTCCAGGGAATCCGCCAGGAATTTGTCCAAAAAATTTTCTAGGATTTCCTGCAAAATCCATCTTGGGATTGCTGAGAAAATTTGCTTATGATTTCACAAAAAAAAATGTGCCTATGATGCTTCGTTCTATGATTTATCAAAGTAGATGGTGTCTGTGGAAAACGTTTGATTTTCACTGGAGTTTTCCGGAAAATTAGGCGACCCTGATTTTCTTTCAATTTAGTTTTTCAAATATATATGATCCCTACCTAATTTCATTAACCTTCAGAAACTTCATACCAATTTGTACGATAATAAAAAAATCCCCTAATGCTCCAGGCATTAGTCCAGGAACTTTTCCAGAGATTCCGCATGGAATTTTTCCAGAAGGTTCTCCCGGATATCCTCCAGAAATACATCTAGGAACTCCTCCTGTGATTTCTTGAAGAATTCCTCTGAGGATTTCTCCAGGAATGCATCCAGAAATTCCTCCAAGGATTAATCTAAAAAAATTCTAGTAATTTCTACAGGGATTTCTGATGCAGATTCTTCAGATTTTTTTTCCTGAAATTCCTAGCATAATTCCTTTTTGGATTCCTCCAGCAATTCATCCAGGGATTCCTCCAGGTATACTTTCACAAATTACTCCAGGGATTCCTGCAGGTATTGCTCCGAGAATTCTTGTAATGATTTCTTCCGAAATTTCTCTCGGGATTTAAAAAAAAAAAATTTCAGCGGCTAGTTAAAAATTACAGTATTCCGTTCATAATGTTTTTTAGGGATTCACCCCAGGGTTTTTTTAGGATTACTTGTAGATTTTTTGAAAAATTTGAAGGATTTCTAGAGGAATTCCTCCAGCGATTTGTATTGAAATTCTTTTAGATGATTTTAGAGGGATATAGAAGCCAAGAAATTCTCCAAGAAGTCATCCAGAAATTCATTCACAATTATCTCATGAATACCAAGTCTTTTACAAGTCCAATCATGAATACCTCCAAACTTACGATTACATCTTGCAGCACCAGCTTTTAAATATATTAAAACTTCCTCAATGACCATTTATTGTTATTGTTATTGTTATTTATTTTTAACTAAAAATTTTGAAAGAGGGAAAAGCCCCTTTGAGTGATTTCCTCATCTACGAAATCTTTCTCAAAAAGGCATAAAACCTCTTTTATCTTTTCAAAAATCATTATAAAATAAACTTAAAACTAAAGGCTCCTCCGGAAAAGTATCCATAATCGAGCCGTGGTCTTGATGCGGATTTGTCAAGGGATGAACCAAGGTAATCTGACTACGACGAAGGAATTTTGAACATCAAGGACAGAAATCGGACGCAGTCTTGAAAACTGAAAAAAAAAAATTAAAGGGTATCAAACAGCATAACCAATTTCAATAAAATATCTGAAAAGAATTTTCATCATGACTAAAGATTTACAACCTAAAATATCTCTAACAGATGCAGGTAAAGAAAAGCCTAAACTTTTAAATCTATCAATTAAGTTTTTTTCTGGGTAATGTATAATGAACACAATGAAATATTATATGATCAATATTGTTGGATTTAGTCCAACGGGAGGGAATTTTCCGGAATTATAATTCTTTACCGGAAACGTAATAACATACGCACGATCCGGATAGTGGTAGTAACATATAAGAATATAATTTTCCTATGAAAAGATATAAATTCAGCTTACAATTACAATGAATCATCTATAGTGTTTCTGCTACGTGACAGCGGGTTGGTAGACCCCTGTAGATCAGTGTATGCATAATGTATGGTTTGAGCTTACTTACGTTTAGTTTTCCCTTAATGTGTCGTATAATTCTTGATCAAAGGTGAGCTTAGCTGTAGTTCCTAGTAAACCATATAGTTAGCAAAGTTTCGAAGATTTTCTTTACCTTATTTCTTACCGAATCGGTAGATCATAGATTGCTCTGGGTGACACGGGATGGAAGTACAGCAGTTTAGGTTTCCTAGTATAAGTTTAGTTTTAGATCGATTTCAGTAATTTTAGGTAGATAATCTTACCAGTATTAGGTGCATGTACCAAATAGTATAATTTTTGTTATAGTTCACTAGTTTAAGGAATGATTTCAATGTAAATTACACTAGAATTAAGCTTACTTGTTTAGATATAATCAAGCAGTGACAATGCAATTTATCTATATCCTTCACTCACCCGGTGACAGGCCGTATACCTGTCACTCCTATGTCATCCATCACACCGTTCGTTTGGCAGAGAATACTGCGGTGATAGATGTGCGCGCTGGCCTAATGGGGTAGGCCAACACTCCCCCACGGTAAACCAACTGCCGGTGGGCTTACTGATCGACGCGTTGAACATCTAGGACTGCCAATTTGGTCGCTGGTCGTTCGTAGACTCCTCTGGTTGTCCTCACAGTCGCTGATCGAACTTGGCCATCTGCGCTGACTCTGGTCCCGATAATTTTCCCCTTCGGCCAACAGTTGCGTGGCATATTTGGGTCTGTAATGACCACTACATCTCCGATGGTTAGCGGCTTCGGTCGTTCAAACCACTTGGTTCTCCGGGTGATTTCCGGCAAATAGTCGGATACCCACCGCCTCCAGTATCGGTTTGCCAGAATTTGTGACGTTAGCCAGTTTTGACGAAGTGCTGCTCCGCTGTCGTCGAGATTGGTAAGTGGCTTGCAGCCGTTTGATGATCCGATAAGAAAATGGTTTGGCGTCAAAGCTGGAGCTGAGTCATCGTCTATCGGTACGTGGGATAGTGGTCTGGAGTTGACGGTATTTTCTATTTCCGTGAATAAATTTCTTAATACCTCGTCGGACTGCCTTGCTGACGAACATACCGCTGTGAGGTTGTTCTTAACGGTACGTATTAGCCTCTCCCAGTTGCCGCCCATATGCGGTGAGAGAGGTGGATTGAAGATCCATTCGATTTCCGAATCTGCAAATTCTTCCATGAGCGCTTCGTGCAATTGCAATAGTTCACGATTCGCTCCCACGAAGTTCGTGCCTCGGTCGCTATAGATTTTCTTAGGGGTGCCTCGACGTGCCATGAAGTTTCGGAGCGCCATAATACACGAGCTCGCGCTAAGGGAATGCACAACCTCTATATGGATCGCTCGGACGGTCAGACATGTGGCCAACATTCCCCAGCGTTTCTCGACTCTTCTTCCCACGGTGACTTCGATTGGACCGAAGTAATCGACCCCAGTGTGGGTGAAGGGTCGGGAAAAGGCTTCAAGACGAGCGGGTGGGAGGTCGGCCATGTACGGTGGAGTTGGTACTGCGCGGTTGTTCTTGCATGTCTGGCAACCTTTACGCACGTGCTGGTAACATGCGCGCAAATGTGGGATGCGGAACTTCTGCCTGATCTCATTGATCACCGTTTCGTGGTTTAGGTGATGATATTTCCGGTGATAATATCCAATGATCAGGCTGGTGTTGTGGTGTTTTTGAGCAAGTATTATGGGATGTTTGGCATCATTGGTGACGTAGTGGCATGCCGCGATGCGGCTTCGCATTCGCATAATCCCGAAACTGTCCAGCCATGGTGTCAATTGGAACAGTGAGCTGGTCTTCGGAACGGTTTTCGTTGCAGCATCTTCGCTTTGTGATGATTTTTTAAGGATCGTGACTTCGTCGGGATAGGATTCGAACTGCGCGAGACAAATGAGCGTACGTTCAGCGGTTTGAAGCTCGTGAGTCAAAAGCGGCCCATTGACAGTCGGGTTTCCAGAGCGGGTTTGTCGGCAGTTAGTGACGAACCGACGAACGTATGCGACTACCCTGCGTAATTTCTCCCAACTCGAGAATTCATTAATGTTGATGATAGCTAATGGAGTGTGATGTGCCAGTAGCGATGGGCGGAGTTCGGCGTCCGTCAAGTAATTGCTATTCGATGATTCCGGCCATTCTTCTTCAGTGCGCCAAAGGAAATCGGCACCTTTAAACCACCTATCGTCGGATGATAACTCCGGAGTGCCACTCCATTTCGTGGCGTCGTCGGCAGGATTCTGCTTCCCAGGTACCCATCGCCATTCGTTTGTTTCGGAGGTTTCGAGAATCTCGCTGACCCTATGACCGACGAACTGATTGTATCGACGATGATCCGAGTGTATCCAGCACAGGACATCTCTGGAATCAGACCAATAGAACTTCTTGTTAATCTGCAACGACAGTGATTCTTCGACCGTGCGCGCTAAGCGAGCACCGATGACTGCGGCAATAAGTTCCAGTCTGGGTATAGAGGTGAACTTGATCGGCGCTACTCGGCTCTTTGCTGCAACAATTGAGCAGCGGATAACATCGTCTTTGACGAAACGTAAATAGCAAACAGCTGCTGTGCTTTTTTCGCTAGCATCTACCATCGTATGGAGCTGGAGGTCGTCGGTTTCACTCACGAGGTAGTCCGAATTATAGCACCGGGGAATCCTCACATGTTCAATGCGAGGAAGAACTTTCAACCAAGTGAGCCACTTCTCGTATTCTCCGTCGGCTATCTCGTCGTCCCACTGTACGCTGGATCGCCATATGTCTTGAAGCAGGATCTTCAGATATGAGAGAAAGTGGCATATCAATCCTAGAGGATCAAAGATGGTCATCAGGACGCGTAGAACTTCTCGCTTCGTTGGTCGTCGTTGACCACCTAGGAGTGCCGAATCATAGCGATTCCATCCGACTTTGTAAAGGAAGACATCGTCGTTTGTGTTCCACCACATGCCTAGTACCTTTTCAGTGGCGAGCTCTGTTGACATATCAAGGCATTTCTCGTTGATATCCTCCCCTTGCAAAGCAGCGAGAACGGTTTTAGAGTTGCTAATCCAGTTACGTATTTCAAATCCACCCTGCTCGTGGACGTGCTTCACGTCCTTGGCCAACTGAATAGCTTGCTCGTCAGTATCGACGCTGGAAAGCATGTCGTCGACGTAGTGGGACTTCGTGATGGCTTGATGTGCTGTTGGGTATTTGCTGATGAACCTATCGGCGTTGGAGTTCTTCACGAACTGCGCTGTAGTCGGAGAGCAGCATGCTCCGAACGTCATTACTTGCATAGCGTACACTTCTGTATCACCACGATCGTTCATCCAGAAGAAACACTGACAGCGTTGGTCTTCTTCTCTAATCAACACCTGGTGAAACATTTCGCGAATGTCACCGGTTAGCCCGATACGACGCTCTCGAAACTGTAGAAGGATTGCCAAGAGAGAGCACAATAAATCCGGTCCTTTTAAGAGAACTGAGTTCAACGATGTACCGTGAGCGCTGGCCGCTGCATCCCACACTATCCGTATCTTGCCAGGTTTATTTGGGTTGATTACTGGAAAGACTGGTAGGTACCACCGTCGGGAGATTTTTTGGTTGATTTCCTCCTCGCTGAGCTTTCGAACGTACCCCTTTTCCGTATACTCTGCAATCTTGGCATGCAAGATTGCCTGCAGTTCCGGTTCTTTCTCCATTCGTTTTTTCAAACATTGGAATCGGCGCATAGCCATACACCGATTATCTGGCAGGCGGATATCGTCGTACCGCCAGAGTAGGCCGGATTCATAGCGACCTTCTTTACGCCGAGTAAGCAGCTGCAGCAAAGAGAGTGCACGCTGATCTTCGATAGACAGAGGCGGATTATTTGGCTTAGTTACCCCAAGACTGTCAAGCGAGAAGTACTCCTTCATCGCGTGGTGCAGATCGTCGTCAGCTGTATTGTTACAAGGACAGATGTGGAAACAGTAGTGGTGTAGGTTCGCTCCACGGGTTGTTCCTGATCCGCCACATACTGTCCATCCAAGCCGTGACTTGACTGCAATAGGCTGTCCAAATTCTCCTTCACGGTTTCTCAGCACAAGACCGAGATGTGCATGCTTCGTTCCTATCAGAATACGTGGGCGTATATCACGGTATGAATCGATCGGAAGATCTCGAAGATGTGGAAACTGTTCTGATAGTTTGGCCATATCCAGTGATTGTTGCGGTAACAACAAGTCCTTCACAGTCCTCACGTCATTTATCTCGAACCGCTTACTGCCATCTTTAACTCCGGAAATTTGGAGGTTGTACGCTCGAGAATTCGGTTCACATCGTTCAGTTCCACCAGTCCATCGGAGACACAACGGACGCTCGGTTCCGTCCAACTGTAGTATATCGGCGAGCTCTTGATCTAGTAAAGTGAGCTCTGAGCCTTCATCCAAGAAAGCGAAGGTTTGCATTGTTCCCGTTTTGCCGAATAAAATGACAGGAATGTAACGAAACAGTACCGAGCTTGCAGTTGTTCTATGGCTGTTGCAACCCGACGGACCAGAATACGGTGGTGCAGATGGTGAACTTCCGCTGTCGATCGTAGTTTCAGTATTCTGCGATTTCTGCTTCGCGTCATTGTGCAACAACTCGTGATGCCGAAAGGCACATCCGTTTTTCCCGCATGGCTTGGCGTTGCAGCTTCCTTTGTGCATTCGTAGACAAGTGCGGCAGAGGCCGAACTCTCTGACTGCAGCCCACCGTGAGTCTCTAGTGAGCTCCAAGAAGCGCTTGCATTTGTCTGCGGACTTGCAATACTCGTTACAGATAGGGCAGGTGTGTTTCACCGGAGTTGGCTTTGTCGCAGTGTGTTCCTTCGATGCACTTTCCTTGTTTTCTTCAGAAGACGCCTCAGAGTGGGCGTTGAGGTACGCATTTCCCTTTTTTGGCCCTCGAGTTTCATTTCGGGCGGACTTCTCCTGTTGTGTCGACAATGGAAAGGTGACAACGCTTGCTGCCTCCGCTAGAGAATAGATCCACGAGCTGAAGGTCGCCAAGTTGACCGTAGGAGCTACTAGTCGATGCTGTGCCCAATTAAGTTTAAGCGAGGGTGGCAGCTTGCTGACCAACTGATGGAGTAGAGAAACGTTGTACATATACTCCTGCAGTCCACAGGCATCCACTGTTGCGCAGAAGTTTTGTACGTGCACAGCGAATTCTACCAGTGTGTCTAGCCTTTCCTCCCGAATTGCTGGTAGCGTACTCACTTTTTCAATCAGCGACTGAATGATGACCTCTGGTTGGCCGAACAGCATTTTCAATGTTGACAGGATGCCTGAAACATTCCCAGGGTGGATCAAACGGCTCTTGACGGCTTCGTAGGCTTTGCCTTTCAGACTCTTCTGCAGTCGTACTATATTCTCTTCGTCAGAAAACCCACACATCGCTGTCGTACGGTTGTACATCGACAAGAATACTGGCCAGTCCTCCGGATCTCCATTGAACTGAGGGAGTTCTTTCGGAACCGCTTGTCTGGCTGCTACTTGCGAACGAGAGAGCTGGAACTCGTCATCATACGTTCCGTGGTCTGATGCTTGGGAGACACCGATATTTTCCCGAGGAATGCGCGGGTGAATACCGGTAGAGCACGCCGGAGGTACTACGACTTGCCCGTCGAAGGTGGTAGAGTTGAAAGGCGGTCTGAGAATTGAGCTCGCAGGTTGTTGCGACGTTGTTCGTTTATTGGCGTTTAACATCGTTGGCAAAACTTGCCGAGATGACGGATACCTGTCTGATAGTCCAACTTGCTGACTGGCAGGGTGCATCTGCATCGTTAGTCCTGACTGTCGCAAGTGGCTGGCAAATTCAGGACGCGATGTGGAGTGCTGCTGTTGAATAGGAGGACAACAGTGGAGTCGTTGACCGGTGTGCACATTAGCCGATCTAATCTGGCCATTTGGCTCGAATCGGATACGAGCTTCCCCGAGCTGACCAGCGGCGTGGCCTTGCTCCACGTTGCCTGTAGGAACTTGAAGGTGCTCTACGTCGAAATCATCAATTTCTGGTGCGTTTGTCTGCTGATGTTGTTTGGCATCTCGTACCCAATCGTTGATACGACTTGACGCCTCGCTGCGACTCCCAGAGCTCTTTTCGCTGACGACTTCTTCCAACAGACGGTACTTTCGCTCCAAGTACTCACGATGCTCCTGCGCTGCCCGTTGTTCTGCAGCTTGTCGGCGCTCTTCTTGCTGCTGCTGAAATTGCCGTTCTTCTTCCAGTCGCATCAGTTGCAGTTTTGCACGCTGCACCGCTGATTTTTGCGACGAAGAAACCGAAACCTGTGACAGGGCCTTCTCCACTTCTCGAATTTGAACACCTGTGCCTGTGTTACCATCGCTGACTAGCAATGGCGATTGCTGCTTCCCTTGATCTGCATTCAGAGGAACTTTCCGCCCGCCACCACTGTTGACTGGAACTGGCCCCGCTGATGTAGACTTCTGAAGGACAGACTTTGGAGGGATCACTATATTAGCGCGGGTGCTTGTTGCGATGTTCTCAGTGGGCTGGCTTCTAGTTGACGTTCTATCGAGTGTTACCTTCTCCTGTATGACATTTATTTCAGAAGCTGTTCTAGTTCGCTGGACCCATTTCGCTGTGACGCAGTTAGTGCAACTCCAGCTCTTGTCGGCAACTTCCTCTGATACGCCCACGCAGGAAAAATGGTACCACCCATCGCATCTGTCGCACTGAACCATCTCTTCGTTGTCCGGTCCTCGACACGTCTTGCACGTTTCTCCAACAAACACCACTTCTGGATTATCACCATCATCACCACCAGCACAAAGATCACCAGTTTCCTTCGGCCGCGCACCTTTATCTCCTTTGCCACCCGATTTAATAACACCGCGACTAGGCATCACGCTCGATTCGTATAAACGAAAATTATATGATGTTGGATTTAGTCCAACGGGAGGGAATTTTCCGGAATTATAATTCTTTACCGGAAACGTAATAACATACGCACGATCCGGATAGTGGTAGTAACATATAAGAATATAATTTTCCTATGAAAAGATATAAATTCAGCTTACAATTACAATGAATCATCTATAGTGTTTCTGCTACGTGACAGCGGGTTGGTAGACCCCTGTAGATCAGTGTATGCATAATGTATGGTTTGAGCTTACTTACGTTTAGTTTTCCCTTAATGTGTCGTATAATTCTTGATCAAAGGTGAGCTTAGCTGTAGTTCCTAGTAAACCATATAGTTAGCAAAGTTTCGAAGATTTTCTTTACCTTATTTCTTACCGAATCGGTAGATCATAGATTGCTCTGGGTGACACGGGATGGAAGTACAGCAGTTTAGGTTTCCTAGTATAAGTTTAGTTTTAGATCGATTTCAGTAATTTTAGGTAGATAATCTTACCAGTATTAGGTGCATGTACCAAATAGTATAATTTTTGTTATAGTTCACTAGTTTAAGGAATGATTTCAATGTAAATTACACTAGAATTAAGCTTACTTGTTTAGATATAATCAAGCAGTGACAATGCAATTTATCTATATCCTTCACTCACCCGGTGACAGGCCGTATACCTGTCACTCCTATGTCATCCATCACACCGTTCGTTTGGCAGAGAATACTGCGGTGATAGATGTGCGCGCTGGCCTAATGGGGTAGGCCAACAAATATCTTGATATGATTCACCACAAATACATAAATTTGAATCTACAATATTGATACGATATAAATGACTATTAGAAATATAATGATTAGACATAAGTCTTGAAAACAGACAAATAAAATTTCTACTAGTAGATAAATGTTTGAACCAAGGTTTTTTATCCACAACAGGACAAATGGAATGACACCAACGACCTTTATCACTACAATCCCAATCAATTTGCCAAGAAGATTTCGATTTTTGTTTGATTTCAGCAAAGTATTCCGAATGAAAAATATTACGTTCATAAATAATACCACGAGTAGCACCTAATTTGGCCAAACAATCAGCTTGTTCATTACCAAAAATTTGACAATGTGCAGGAACCCACACAAATTTTATAATAAATCCTCGACGTTGTAAATCGTATACTAATTTTCTCAGCATTATGATTATGTAATGAATTTTAAAATTGAAATTTGTTGATTTAATTGCATTTAAACAACTCAAACTATCAGTACATATGATGTACAAATTTGGAGAATACCCTTCAATAACACTGCATGTGAAATATAAAGCAATCAATTCAGCAACAAAAATGGAACAAGGAGATTTCAATTTAAAAAAATGAGCCACCTCAATATTATAAACTCCAAATCCAGTACTATTTCTAATGAATGAACCATCTGTATAAAATAAATACTGAGGTTCAATTTCACCAAATTTACGGTCAAATAACAATTTAGCAAATCGATAATGCTCATAGTATGGAATTTGTTTTATTTCCAAAACTAAAGAGATGTCAATTAAAGGTTGAAAAGAGTGAACATTTATGTCATGATTATAAAAATTAATTGAATCAAGAGGGACAATGTTTCTAGTGTAACAATAAATAAATGAATTTAGGATCCTACAAGAGGGATTAATTTCATACAAATCTTTTAGTATATTAATTATTGGATGGTTATTGGTAAAGCACTGGACTAGAAATTTAGTACCGTCGTACGGGGCTTCTTTATACACTTTTTCATGGTTTTTCAACTTTATGACATTATAACTCCCAGAGTAGCGAATGGATTTCCACAATTTTTACACACGATAATTGTGAGTATGTATGTAGGATGTGTGCAAAATTTGAACTAAATCCATCAATAAACAAAAAAGTTGTTCATACACCAATCGGACATATCTCATATAGAACCGGATGGGGGCTACTTTGGACATTTTGAACTATAACAAAACTGCATTTAAAATTCCAGGGTTATTAAGAAAATTACTTTGTACCGTTATTGTAGCATACCATATCAAACATGATTTCAATATAAAAATACGCGTTTTTAGATGGTTTTGTGCTACCTTTGGTATTATGAGCAGCGTGATATTGTAATATAGACAGCCTGAAAAAAGAGACCATCAATCCTTTATTTATCTGAAACGGTCATTTATAATGTATAACGATACAAATATTTGATTGTATATGCTACGTTGATACATCTTGGATGAATTGATCAACCCTTTGAAATTTATAAACTGTATAATCAAAGCTTACAGAGCAAATGTTCTGATACGATATGTATGTATTTTTGGTGTACTCGATGTTTTTTCGCCTCCTGAAAAGCAATAAAGGTTTTGTTTCAAAAACAATTCCAGCTGAATGAAGAGGTAAATATTGCGTCATAATAGTCCCAAAGACATCAATCAGATTTGAACCATATTTTGAATTAAGAAAAACCATATTCAAAAGTGTCCAAAGTAGCCCCGCATTTCAAAAGTAGCCCCGCACGACGGTATTCAATTCATTGAAACGAATTTTGAGAGGAACAATGCCAGCTAAAACTTCAATAGATTTTGTGTGCGTGGAATTAATCAATTTTAGGGGCTGTCCATAAACCACGTGGTCATGAGGGGGTGGGGGGGGGGGATCGGCCAATGACCATTTTGTATGGACAAATAAAAAATTTTGTATGGACTAATGACCACGCGGGGGAGGGGGGGTTGAAAAGTCCCAAAAAAATGACCACGTGGTTTATGGACAGCCCCTTAGACAAATTCTTAAACATCGAAATTGAATTTTTTCGAGTTTTGCCAAATGTGTTTGAGAAGCATAGCCAAAAGTAAAACAACTATATTCCATAACAGAACGAATTGTTGTCTTGTAAAGAGTTATCATATCAGATGGATGAGCACCCCACCAAGTGCCAGTGATAATGCGAAGAAAATTTATTCTCTTTGAACAAATTTTCTGAATATACTTAATATGATAACTCCAATTCAGTTTAGAATCATACCATATACCTAGATACTTGTAATCACTAACCTGCTCTATTTCAATACCATTAAGATATAAATCTACACTAATAGTGGAATGTTTTCGAGAAAAAATAATAAATTTTGTTTTTTGAACCGAAAAGTTAAAACCATTATTGAACGCCCATAAACCAATATTATCCAAACTAACCTGCATAAAATGACGAATTATTTCTCTGTTTTTGCCACTTACTGAAATAACCTTATCATCAGCGAACTGAATTAAATAACATCCATTTTGAATGATTGCTGAAATATCACTAGTGAATAAATTATATAAAAAGGGACTTAAACAAGATCCTTGAGGAAGACCATAATAACTATAACGAAAAATTTTAGAAGACCCATTGTGATAAAAGTACATAATTTTATATGAGAATAAATTAAAAATAAAATTGGAAATAATTAAGGGAATTTTCAAATTATTCATTTTTTGGAAAAGTAAATCTATAAGTACAGAATCATAGGCTCCAGATACATCAAGAAATGTGGAAATAACATCTTGTTTTTGATTGAAAGAAAGTAAAATTTTAGAAGCCAAAAGGGCTGTGCAATCACGAGTACCACGACCCTTTCTAAAGCCAAATTGAGAAGTTGAAAAAATGTCATTATTTTCAGCCCATAGCTCAAGACGATTTAAAATCATCCTTTCCATAAGTTTACGAAGACAGGATAATAAACTAATTGGTCTACGACTATCAGCCAAAGAAGGGTCTTGACCTGGTTTCAGAATACTAACTACTTTAATAGAACGCCATTCTAATGGTAAAATATTTTGAAAAAGAAAAGAGTTATAAATTGACAATAAATGAATTTTACCTTCAAACGGTAAATTTTTAAGTACAATGAATTTAACATTATCAATACCTGGAGCAGTATTATTTGTTATAGATAATGCCAAGTTTAGCTCATCTAACGATAATGGAGAACATAATTCAGGAAAATAATTGTGTAATTCTACATTTTTGAAATTAATAGAACGGGGAACAAAATCAGGACATATTTTCGATGCAAATTGATCAATCCAATTATCTGAATATTCCAATGTAACAGGAGACGAATTATCCTGTTTCCTTAAATTTCTTGCTACTGACCATAATGTACTTAACGAAGTTTCTTTATCAAGATTCTCAACAAAATGTTTCCAATAGTTTCTTTTTTTAAATTTAGTAACGCGAGTAAACAAAGCTTCTTCCCTACGGTAGGACAAATAATTTTCTCTTGTGCCTGAACGACGAAATTTTTTGAATGCAGTTGATTTATTTTTCAAAGCAATTGAACAATCATTATCCCACCAAAAAGTGGGGCGATTTTTTTCGAGATTTTTGCGTACTGACTTGGTTTTTTGAGATTTAAGTAAACATTTAATCAAAATTTTGATAAATTGATCATAATTTTCAATTGGCGATTGAGAATTATCCCAATGGATTAATGAAATGGAAATTAAATCAGAAAATTTCACCCAGTCAACATTTTTTGAAAGATCATCAATATTAGAATTTTCAGTTTTATTACTATATTCATTATTATTTAATTTAATCAAAATAGGAAGATGATCACTACCATTTGGATCAGGTATTATTTTCCAAGATAATTTGAATGCTAAACTATTGAAACATGAAGATAAATCAATACATGAATTTTGAAATGGAGGAACTGCAATTCTCGTAAATGAACCATCATTAAGAATATTTAAATTGAATTCATCTATTAATTCCATTATTAAGGAACCTCGACCGTCAATTCTATCACTGCCCCAGGAATAATTATGAGCATTTAGATCACCTACAATTATAAAAGGTGATGAAACATTATCTAAAATCATTTTTAATTCTGATATGGAAAAGTATGAATTTGGGGAAGCATATATGCAAATAATACAAAATTTACAATCATTATAAGGCCTGAACAAATCTCATTTTCTTCTTTTGTCACAATACTCGTTGACTCGCTAAGGGGGAGGACAATAAATAATAAATGTATTTGACGATGATATACCCAAACAATTCGGCAAAATCTATAATCTCATCGGATTTGTTAAGAAATTTTCTGTGCAACTCTAATTTTACCTTAAAATTTTAAAATTTCTTGAATAATTTATTGGTGTCCCCCCTCAAAATGTCAAAATGTATCTATACTATTTTGAGCAATCAGAACTTTAAATCTATCTAATTTAGGAATTATACTACGGCAATTCCATTGTAGAATATTCAAGTGACAATGTTTTGTTGAAGCCATTACGAAGAAAACAAAGAAGCAATGATGGGTCCAAATGAATTCAATTTATCTAGAAGAGAAGCCAAAAATGGTAGAATAATCTTGATTATTTTCTTCCAAAAATCATTAAATCCCAATAAATCAACTAAATCTTCCAAAATTCCCAAAATTGAAGAATTATTGCTATTATTGCTGTTTTAGTTATCATTAACATTTTCATTACTATTTGGTGGATCAGAATTAGAACGCTGAAAGCCAGGAATAATTCGAGGCTTTGAAGAAATCAAGCAAGGGAAATTTTGTTGAAATGAAGCTGCCTTTGGATTTAAACTACTTTCATCAATATTATTATTTGTTTTTTGAACACGCTTCCTTTTAGTAGGAGGTTTGTAAATAAAATTTTCCGTATATACACAATCATCTTCTTCATCATCAGTTAAGGATTCAAAAATATTAGGGGCAGCAATATTACTAGAATTTTTCAAAATCTCTGAATAAGAAAATTTATTCCTATTTTTCAATTTTTGATTCATTTTTGATTGATTTTCAATATAAACTGGACAATTTTTTAAAGAATCATGTTTTTTATTGCAGTAAATACAAATATCTGATTTTTTATCTGATTTACAATCTGATGATAAATGTGATGAAGAACATTTTGAACATTTTGGTTTATTGGAACAAAATGCAATAGTATGACCAAAAAGGAGGCATCGTTCACAGTGCATCAATTTAGGATAAAAAAGTCTTACATCGAAAACAACTTCACCAACTCTAATAAAATCAGGTAAAACTGATCCAACAAATGTAATTTTGAAACAATTGGAATTATTATATTTTCCTCCCTTTTCAATCAAAAGGAATTTGGATAGGCGATGACAATCCAGAACATTTACTGGCGAAATAGCTTTATTTTTGAAAATTCCAATTCCTCTATTCAAAATTTCTTCACATTCCAATGAATCATCGTATATCAATGACCATTTGAATTTGTGCATTGTCTGATAGACGCAAAAATACCCCTGGCCCACGAAATAAAATAAATTAATAGTGACCGACTAGAAATCACCTCCAGCATGGTTTTAATGAATACACTCGCGTTTACGTTTCAGCTACGTACATCTATTCTCACTAGAAATTCACAAACTTTTGCTGGAATTCCATTGCAAATCCAACCAGAGTTTTTTCCCACATAATACTTGATTTCCATAAAGAATCACTTAACCATATTTTGCAGTAATGCTGCTAGAAAATTCAAAAAATCTTAAAGATACCCATCCAGGAATTCCTGGAAATTATCATTTAGATTTAATTTCTCAGCGATTTGAAAAAGAAAACGTACAAAGTATTACTTTTTATATAATTCTGATAATATAATATTTCCAAACAAAACTAACTAATTACATAGACCATTTTGGACGATGGTCTTGTAAAGAGTGACAAGTTGAGAATTGTCTCCAATAACTGCCAATTTAAACACATATTATGCCAAATAAATTTCTATTACTGTACGTGCAGTTGAAACCCGGAATTTTCGACTAGCGAAGTTGGATTTTTCTCCAAATCCAACTTCGCTAGTCGAAAACTCCGATTTTCAACTAAATTGAGAATATAGATCTATGTTTGTCACCACGACAGTGGTTTTCAGATTTTTTCTAATTTCCATATATAAAGTCATGAAAAATTTCTGGGGGGGGGGGGGGGGGGGGCTGGCGGATTCTGGGGGGGCCTGGCCCCCCTGGCCCCCCCTCTAGTTACGCCAATGCATGTAACCCCTTCCTTTCACTTCTGCGGTAGCTGTTCGGTCTCTCAGATCTGGGCTCTTAGCCGGTACTCGCAGGTAGCCAACTTTTCGGGGCCAATCTTGATGGCTCCAATATCATCCTTACCAGCTGACTTGTTGTTCTTGAGCTGGTGGATAGCATCCTTAACTTTCCTTATCCTGGGTGTTGTTGGCTTGTTGTTGCTCCCTGCTGTATTGACGTAGTCATTTCTTCCACTGCCTTGATGCTCCATGTCTGCGCTCCCTACTCCATTCAGGTGTTCGTAGTAGTGCTGATTCCACCTTTCGAAAACTTCACGTCCGTCTTTCAAGATGCTCCTGTTCTTATCCTTGCGCATTTCGGCTCACGACAAGGAGGCTTTTTGCGGGATGCGTTGAAATTCTGCTAGAACTTCGTTGTTCTTATAAAAGTGGTTTCGTTTCCCAAAAGAGGTGAATTTGCTGTTGCCGATTCTGTTTGTTTGTTTATGTCTCTTAAAAATGATTAGTGAAACATAAATATGTAGAAAAAATATATAAATCCTCGCAGTAATTTATAAATCCTCGCAGTAATTTATTACTAACATTATTGAAAATGCTGATCATCTTAAAACAACGTATAGAACAGAACACACTGTTATTCATAACATCATGTACCGGCACTGTAACCTAATGCAGAATAATCCGGACCCGGTCAGAATCACCATATTGACTAGAAGCTCTTCTATTCACGCCATAACTCAGCATGTTTAATTTGCTTGGTTTTCTTCGTCTACACCACCGGTCTCCATCACGTCCTGCCACTAGTAAGTATATGGGATGCTGATGAGCCATCCTCCGCGCGCGCGCTTATCCAGCGAAAAGTCACTGTGTGGAATTAAGATTTGTGAGCATAGGCAACATACAGCTGGTGGTGTTCTGTTGCCTACGAACGAAACAGATCACGACGACGACGACACGATCGATGTTCTTTGGCCGAGGATGATGCCATGCCCAAAGCGGGAACAACCTCTTCAAGCAGCAAGAGCTTAGAGCAACACTTCCAGCAACTACTTAGACATGAAGCAGCAGTGGTCCGCTCCTTGAATTTCTGTGCTGTGTTCTAAATGTACAATGGGCCAGGAGGCAAATTAAGTATAAGTACCAATACACCAAAATGATGAAGCATTTTCTGCATGTTTCTTATATTCTCTTTTAGAGAATAAAAATCCTGTCTTTTTCGTGTATTAGCTTTCTGGAACACAGTGCAATTCCGTAGCATACCATTTACAAACAGCTATGTTGAGGTTAGTCTATTTCTACACGCCCAATGGTTGCGAACCTCTGCGTTCACTCCCGCTCAGCATATTCCTGCGATGATTAATGTATGCCTATAAAACAAAATTATACCTACTTGTTCAAACAGTCGACAGTCGACCCAAGTCAAGGGCAACCTAAGCATATCGTGCTTTCTTCATCTAGGTCCAAAAGAAGTGCTTTGCTGACTGATCGCACCCATAGGCTAAAGGGCTGGCAGTGGTTTTGCTATTAAGACGCTAGCGAGAAAGACCTCACCCCCGCAGAGGTCTCCTCGCTTGCCCTTGGCGCGTTTAGAGCCTTCGTGGAAAGGTCTTTGGACGATGATGATGACGCATGGTGCTGTGCTGTTGCGGCTTCAAATTGAATTAAATTTCTATAGTTGATTGATTTGAATATGCATATGGTGCGGCGGAGATTAAGGCTTGAGCGGCATGTGATGGTGCAACATACAATCATCTTTTATAGCGTGACAGGAGATGGGTCTTTTGTATTGAGTAAATATATCCTTAATTAAGTCCTTCCTATTGACGGGGCATCTTGTTGCTGTGTATCGTTCTCGAAGTCCTCTGCAAAGTGATCCTTAACCGGATACAGGAGAAGATTGACGCAACTCTCCGACGGCAGCAAGCAGGATTCCGTGCTGGACGATCCTGTGTGGACCATATTGTCACGCTCCGTATCATCCTGGAGCAAATCAATGAATTCCAAGAGTCTCTCTACCTGGTGTTCATTGATTACGCTTTCTCAATCACGGAAACATGTGGGAAGCCCTCAGGCGCAAGGGTCTCCCTGAGAAAATAATCGGCCTCATTGAAGCACAGTACAGGGCATTATCGTGCGGAGTACTTTACAACGGTGCTTTGTCCGATCCCATCCGGGTCGTTGCTGGAGTGAGGCAAGGATGGATCCTATCACCGCTACTGATCCTCATCGTAATAGACGAGATTGCTTTGGCAGCCCATTACCATGGAGCACCTAAATGACTTCAAAACTGGCTGATGGCGTTGCTCTCCTAGCTCAACGGCGCTCTGATATGCAGATCAAGCTCGATGATCTTGCCAATCGCTCCTCAGCGGCAGGTCTTACTATCAACGTCAACAAGACCAAATCGTTGGATGTGTTACTGTACGGTAACATTTTGTGTTGTTTAAAATGATGTGGAAATGTAGAGATAATAGATAATATATTGTAAAAGTGTGGTAGCCGCGTGTGATAAGCACAAGAGTGTATAACGAACTGACTATTCGGCTGCTGCGCAGCAAAGCATGTACCGACCGTCGCGCGCCGCACAGTTGCATGTATGCACACGATTGCAATGTATATAGGTGCGTGGATAAGACACTCGTCACCACATCCCCCTTTCTTTATTCTACATTTGTCAATTAGTTCAAACTTTTTTCAGGTGCAATTGTATATTAAAAGCTGTACTCTAGTTAAGTGATATGAACACGATTCTGATTAACGAATGGAAATGGGGACTGAGCAACAATAGAATGATTCAAAGCAGTATTGTTACAATAAATGGTTGGTACTGTATGAGTTTCTAATTATTGCACCAGTCAGCATTTCATAATACCTATCAGGACAAATGTTAATCCTTCATTTCACTTGTGTCCTTCAATTCACTTGTGTTGTTGCTGAGGCAAGTATTCTTCTCTTCTTCTCTTTCTCCTCCTCCACATTTCCCAGAAAAAAAACTACATATTTTCCGGTTTAAAAGATTAATTGTCAATGGATTCAAATTGACTCTTTTTTTTTGCTGTGTTACCTACTGAATTTGTAGAGATATAATATTACTTCATATCTTTGGAGAAACAGGAACACCCACTAATACAATACAATAATTACACTTCTCTCCATTGATGAGCACTCAGAATATTCGGTTAAACTCGCACGCTCAAATGCATTATACAAATGAAATCTATCTTACTGGACAAGTTGTTCCAAGATGGGATCTTACATCCAAAAGTAATCGTAGCATTTATGGAAGAATTCCAATCAACATCGATTCATTCATTCCCCATTGACTCACTGTTAGGTACGTATAAGTGGACTGCTTTCTGCGATAGGTCACTGCTTCCCATATTGATGAAAGGATTTTATGTCTCCACTCAAACCTGCAATTTTACGTTTTCTCTCGGACCGCATGATCGCGAAACATTGATTGTGTATTTTGCCAAAAACTTTCAGGATTTTTTTTAACAGCATATAAAAGACACTAATCTGTCTGCAACCAGAGGTTGTACATACTGAATAAGCACTATCATTAGGCAACGGACAACACATATATAACATCCAGTGGCCCAGTTGACAATTTTCCGTTTAACGAAAAGTTTTCTTCGACTGGAGCGGTTATCGAACCCACACTCCGGGGCTCACGACACGCCTAGACGACTGACGCCGCTAGCCGCAAAGTCTCGAAGCCCATGGTTTGCAGTAATAGCAATTCTCTATGTTTGTCTCTATTTAGTATGTACCTGTCTTCATTACTCGGGACTGTTATTATTTGATAACATTGTCAATGCACGATAAGAAGGATTTATTCACTCGAGTTCGTCTTGTACACTATTCGTTAGTTTCCACAGTTATAAAATTCCGAGCACTCAGATTTGACAAGATATAATTTCTCACGTCCAACATGTTGGTAAACTGCTTCCAGTCGTCTGAAGATTTAAGTGCATTTGAATTCTTCTCAACTCCAAGAAAAAGTGCAGCCTGCTATGAATTAATAGTCCTATATATTGACTATTTCCTCGGAGTCGTTATAGCGTAATCATTCTAAAAAAACTCAGTCTGTCGTATTAGTCTCGTTATATAATATCTATATAACCCAAGTGTTTCGATGTTGACAATAACACTAGCTCATCTCTACAGAATCCATGTAGGCATCCTCGCTGACGCATCCTTTGAGATTTTTTTTTCCTTTGCTACCCTTCTAAGTAAATCAAGCTTCATTTCACGCATCTTATTGTTATGAGTTCATCCACCTACACTACTACAATCTAGGTGATCCACAAATCGCACTTATTCTTTTAATTTGTTCTGAAAAGTGGAATCAATTACAGCCAGCGTTTCCTGTATGCTTTCAGTATTTTTCATACTCTCAGCCAGTGAATTTAATCACAATTTTTCAATACACTGCAAAAATGAACACTTCTCTTTCTTCCTTCGGCTCTACATTTCCACTAGAACTTGGCCTCTCTCCCTTCAACTTAGTTTTCTTTGCGTACTTCCTTAGTTATTAATAGGAGGACTATTTCTTTGTATGCCTTTGAAAGAATATATATATTTTGTAGCAGGCATAAAGATATACTATGTCCAGAAAGTCGAGTCCTGACCGGAACGGAAATCGAACTGTCTTTGGATTGACGAACCAAAACTTTATCTTATAGACGATCTAAAAAAAACCGGACATCTACCGAAAGTTCCCATGTTTTTCAGAAAAAATAATTATTTTGAACTCTTGGCTGATTCAAACTGAATTGAAGCCTTTTCATAAGGAACCTATTGCTCAAAACTTTAAACAATACTAGTGGGTGATATCAGCACAAAACATTTATGCTTTGTCTGATACCTTAAATATGTTGCAATTTTTTATAGTTGTATATAAATGAAGTTTAAGTATTTTTTTTTGCTTAGAAATTCCTCATATACAATTTATGACGGTAATATAGTTGAATAATAGAAAGCGATTTTAGAGGCTGCCATACTATGTACTGTTCTATTAACTGTACTATTGAGTAGATAAAATAATGAGAATTGGTATCCAATGTAAATTATTTTTATACAGAAGCATTCATATCTTTTTTTCATGTAACAGTGGTTTCAGTCACAGCTTTCTATATGTTCTCAGTGAATTACTCTATATGTTCACGGTTCTCGCTCTAAATGAGTACAATCACGTTTCATTTTTACGCTAGTATTCTTCTCTGTATTTTAGTGAATTTAATCACACCGTTCTATGTACTCAATCAGTCGGTTGGACTAAACTGATCAGTGAATTTAATCACAACTGCTTCATGCACTTCCATTGCCTTAATGAATTCCCTTTCATCACACCATCAGTGAATTAAATCACATGTCATTCTGTCATTCACAAGTATCTTCCACGTACTTTCAGTGAATTCAATCACAGCTCAATGTGCTCTCTGTAACATTCTGTTCCTCACATTATCAGTGAATTTAATCACATATGTTACCGTAGTCTCCGAGTGAATTCAATCACAGTAATCTCCAACTGCCTTTGGTTATGTAATCACCGTGGCTTTGTGAGCAGTAAACTTAATCACAACTCGAACAAAACCCATTCCATGCACTGTTGATGTTTCTAAGTTCATCATTATGAAAAGACAAAACTGCAAAATTGAAGTCGACGCTCTGAAAAGCGCTTCCATAGCTTTGTTTTTTTTTTTTTATTTGTTCCTATATCTCGAGTCAGCCGATAACAATGATTGCCAGCTAAGTGTTGCGTAGGTGTTCAACTGGTGTTGCACATTAAGAAATGATATTCTAAGAGGTGTATCTGTTCTGCATCAGCATCTGTTTTGGCAACTATACCTTATGACAATCCTAGCAACATAGCTCACCGAGCATTAGTTAAAGTGGTTTACACGATTTTTCTATTATTACGAAAAAATAAGATTTGGGAAAAGCGGCCATAATTTATGTAACCAATCCATCAATTAAATTAGGACTATGATTGAAAGAATCGAAAGCTTGATCCAACGTCAGTACATAAAATAACAGCACAGCACAACAGATTTGTTAAACGTTTCAGAAATACCGTGAATATCTGATCATTGTGTACGCTGTCCCATTTATGGCGTTGAACGATATTGACCCGAAAAGTCTATTGTAAAACGGGAATGGAACCAACGTTTCCACGAAGCAAGCAAGATTTATTGGGGCAACTATCGATACAACAGATAATAAATTTCGTTTTTTTTTTTTTCGAAACGATTAGCATCTCGATCATTAACGTTATTCGTCCAATGAAACGATATATTCAACGGTTGTGCGAATTATGACCTTCAGAAGAAACAGCAATTCAAAAAGGATTTAAGTTAACCTATAGCAAATGTCTTACATAGAACACACATGTACATATGTTTCATGTACCTTTGAATTTGTCCACGCTCGGAATTGTAAAATATAGCTAAATACCGCATGCTCATGACTATGTTAAAAGTATGCAAGAGAACGGCCGCTGCCGCTAAGTTGTACGATTAACACAGCATTCAGTGAATGTCAAAACTGGTAGGATACAACGACTTGAATATTATGTAACATTCGCAAAGAGTGCTTGACAGTAGCAGTTTTTGTAAAACCACTCTTAAGCTAATCCTTTCAGAAGTTTATCGATGTCATTAGTGAATTCAATCACATTTCCTCACATTCAGATTTTTTTTTCAGCTTAAGTGAATTTAATCACGCTACCATCGAAGCTCTCCATGACATTAATCACTTTGTCATGCGTTATTCTCTACGTTACTATGTCCATTCCTATTTCAAAATACTAATCTACATCTGCAAGTTTATCTGCATTTCTCTAGTGATACATGGATACGACATAATTTTCAGCATCTCACATTTCTAAAACTTCAACTTTCCAAAGTATCCCAAATGCATTTAAAACAAATCTCGGAAAGCTTTGGAAACCAAGTAGCCATAGTAAAATCAATCAGTATTAAAATGGTTTTGCATACACACCTTTTAGTGCAACTGTTAACACGACTTTACGCCAGTGTATCGAAGGAACATCAACGCAAAGATTTTATTTTACTCACCTCTCCATTATTACACAAAGCCACAACGCTTTCCCAATAAATCACTTTGCATTACCTGCAATTCACACATAACAGCCATCCCATCCGCCGTTTCTTCGCTCACTTGCTTACCCGCATGCCACACACTCACTATAGAACGCTTTTTTTTTCGGCACCGCATGCAGAAAACAATGCGTCAAGGTCACCACCTTCGCACAAAGCCTGCACAATGCGGTCGCGGCGTCGTATCACCCCTTTTCCGCTGTTCACTGTGAAGCAAATCAAAATCTTCTGTTTCTTCAAATATTGATTTTCTCTTTTGGTCTATTCGCATTTGTTTTCACTAAAATCAATGATCAACAGAATAAAACTGCACCACTGCGTCAACACCAGCACAACATGATTTCTTTCTTCATTCAATTTTTCTTTTGTTCAACAGCTTTCATTGAATATAACACAGAATATTACGAAAATTATTAAATTCACTGATGTATTGACCGATACTCAAACGAAATTGAATCAACGAAATAAATAAGATCTGCTTTATCCGCAAATCATTCAACTTTTGTTTCATCCTCGTCGCCACTTGTGGTAGCCGCGTGTGATAAGCACAAGAGTGTATAACGAACTGACTATTCGGCTGCTGCGCAGCAAAGCATGTACCGACCGTCGCGCGCCGCACAGTTGCATGTATGCACACGATTGCAATGTATATAGGTGCGTGGATAAGACACTCGTCACCACAAAAAGTTAACGTCCAAATTAAATGGTGCGGGCGGCTGAAAATCTAATGCTTCGAATGCGCGGTCTGAGGAATGGGTGGCCGAGCGATCTCAAGAATGAAAAGGCGGATGCAGTAAAACGCAGCACCCACGTCGTCGAAATTGAGTGCTGGTGGGGGCTGCCGAGATACGAGGCGGATTGAAATAGGCAGTTACGAAGCGACTATCACTCGGCGAACAACCCGAACAGTTGGAGAGCCCGTGTAAGGGACTATCGAGCACGTTTTGATTTTGTGTGGGCAGCCTAGCCCAAAACCGCGAGGGAATCCCGTGGACGTCAACCAGACGGGTTTTTGGCCGAGTGAATCCCGGTAGTGAAGACGAAGGCCGTTCCGGTATTTCCGGCCCGACGTAGCCCAACGTAGCCCGACGGAGAGGACGGGTTTTAAGCTCGAAATTAGTATCCGATACCCAGAGCGACAGACGGGATCATCCTCGGTCGAGCCCGGCAGCATTAGGAATCGGGCGAGTAGAACTGTGTCACCTACCCTGCAATAAGAACCCTTTGAGCGGGCCCCAGTACAAGCATCAACCAGTCCACGTGGAATCGGCGGGTTAGAAGTAGTTGCCTCCCTGGAGATCCTCGGATTGATTCCCCTATCGTGCGAACGCATTTTTCCTGCTGACGAAACGATTTTGGGTGTGTGATCCACCGCTTTGAAGCCTCAACCACGCCCCGTCTGCAAACGATCGCCGTCGTCTAACCGCTCCTGTCGGTCAAGCTGAACGTTCCCGTCCTCCGGTTCGCCGCGCTCCAAGGAATCCCGTGGGACCTCGTCACGTCGGAGTCTTTCCGAAGTTGCCCGTCCGCGGCGCTTAGGAGCCACTAGACATCGAAAGCCGCTCTTCCGCCTTCTACAGTACCGCCCCAACGATTGCCACCGAACACCGCTAGACCGTCCGTTATATCGCCGCTGCATTCAGCTAAACTGTGCGCCACCATCCTTCACCGCCCGCCGCAGAATCTTTCAATAAACAAAAGTAAGTCGAATTCAATTTTTCACCCAGGACTCTCACATCCGATACTCTCCCCCCACTCAAACGCCCTGGGACCCGGGAGTTAAAAGACGGCCTTGTGTGCCCACCCCGGAAGCGGCCGAGGCTCAGACCAGCTGCTTGGGGCTTAGGCCCGTCCCCCTCTGGGTCGGAGCGGTTGACTCCCGGGGTTAAAAGTTGTTTCAGATGTAAACACGGTCAATCCTTTCAGCTTTACGGTAGCTGGGCAATTAGTGGAGAATGTTGAAAGCTTCCAATATCTTGGTAGCCAAATGGCGGCCGATGGTGGCACCAAGATCTACATAGGTGCAAGGATCAAGAAGGCGATAGCTGCCTTTGCGAGTTTAAGAAACGTATGGAAAACAACCAGAATAGTCGACGCACCAAAATCCGAATTTTCAACTCGAACATGAAATCTGTGCTGCTATACGCCAGTGAATCCTGGTGTGTATCAGTGGAGAACACTCAAAGGCTGCAGGACTTCATCAACAGATGCCTGCGGTATATAATTCGTGCATGGTGGCCTCACAATTGGATCTCCAACGTAGAGCTCCATCGTCGATGTCATCATAAGCCGATAGCGACAGAAATTCGGGAGCGAAAGCGGATGTGGGTCGGCCATACTCTACGCAGGGGCGGAAAAGAATTCTGCAAGCAAGCGTTAGATTGAAACCCAACAGGACAGCGCAGCAGAGTCAGACCCAGAGGCTCATGGCGCGCAGCCTCAACAACAAAATCAAGCAAGTCGACAGAAATTTGACCTGGCCACAGGTCAAGGCGATGGCTGGCGGCCCAGGATGCACCACCGTGGGTGCTCAGGACTGAAAGTAAAGGAAGTATTGTGCCAGATATCTACTTTAGATTTATTGTTTTGAAATACATGTTTGCTTGGTTCAATACCTTAACCATGTCAACAGTCTTCCGCCGTAACGGTAGAATATTCGTCGAACATACAATTCTTGAGTTCATAGAGGCCCGTTCATGAAATAAGTAGACTCTTAAGGAAGGACGAGACGTTTAGCCAAAGTCCACGGTTAAAACAATTTAAAAAAAAAAATTTGGACAAAAGTTTTCCGATTCTGTGGGACCCACAAATCATCTAAAACTGCCCTGAAACTCTCTGAAATCCCCTGAATCCTCATGAGACCCTTTGAAACGTCCTTGGGATCGCTCTGATTCCACTGAAATCACTTGAAACCCCATGAAACTCCTATGGGACCACCTGAAAACATCTTTGAGATCTAACTGTATGTTCTTTATGAGAGAAAGACGTAAAACAAAAAAAAATGACGTCACTATTTGACACGGGTTCTCATGAGAGTTTGCCGCAATATTTTTTCCACACCTCTGTTGGACTCCCATAGCTATTAGACTCTTCTGAAACGCCCCTTAAAACACCTGAAACTCCTTGAAACGCATTGAGATGCCCCAGTGATCCCCTGAAACACTCCTCATACCACCTGAAACCTCTCTAGTATTCTCTGAAACATTCCTGTGATCCCCTGAAACCCCTTGTAACCCACGACTCCGCCAGGTTTAATGGAAACAGAATAGGACTGCGGGGCCCGCGACATAAAACATTGTTCACATAGAAACCGGACTCATGGTATATTTTCTAGTGGCGCTCTCAATGATCACAACCATTATTCTTTTGCAGCAGTATGATTATAAACTAGTCCTCCTTTAATGGTGAAAATTTTATGGATTATATTACAACGAGCGAATAGTTATTCCAGATTGAAGACAAGAGAAAAAAAACATGCACAAACACGAAGAAAAAAAGCGTGCTCAGATACGACAGTCGCGTAGAAAGAAATGTTTATAACTCCAAAATCATTATTGTGGCGTTAGCACTAAATTGGTTTCCGAAAAAAATTCATTGACTTCCACTGCCTTTCCTATGCGTTAAACATTACGTCGGAAGTAGTGCGCTGTATAGAAAACCAGATTTACTGTACAGCTACTACTTCCGACGTTATGTTTAACGCATAGGAAAGGCAGCGGAAACCAATGATTTTTTTTCGGAAATCAATTTAAAGCTAAATCCACAATATGTGTTTTGTGCACAGATATTGTTAATCATGGCAAGACCCCGTAACGTGGGTAGATCACCTTAGAATGGTGCGTTGCGGTGTAAGAACTACCAAATCAAATTTTGATCTTGATATTTACCGTATTTTTAAATATTCCAAGATCAAAGTTTGATGCTCTTTTCCTTGTGTTTTGTAGTATTTGTGTTTCAATGTACTGCTAATTAACATTTTATTTCAGCAGGATTGAGGTAAATGTATCGTACGATATAAATAATATTTTAAAAATATGTAACTGTGGCGAGCGTATCACTAATATGTAGCTTATTCGACGTACGATGTTAATATTATTTTATATTTCAGATTATCAACCGAAGAATCTAGTAATTCAACCAAATGCCAACAAGATGACGAGGATGAATTGGGCAGGATGAATTGGGCAGACAACTGATTCGAAGCAGTCTAACAATGGTGTGCCTGAACGTTAACCAAGCGTATCCTTTGGAGTTTACCCTTCCACTAACAACACCCAAATTCCCGTGACACCTAGGCCTGAGAGATCGTAGAGTTGTCTACATTTTTCATAGGTGTCCAAAACTAACCATCCTTTCCCATTCCTCAGCAGTCGCAAGGACGTGGCCAGGACAGTGCTCGACCATTGGAGGATTGCGTCAGTCTTGTCTAAGAGTCAGAGATTAGTCCCAAATCTTTGTGCTTTGGTTCGGACGGGAAGGAGGCAACCCTCATAACAGCGGTCTAGGACTGTACCACCTACGAATTTGTGCGACTCGCTTAATGCTAATGCTAATGCTAATGCTAATGCTAGATATTGTTAATCATGGCATAAAGAAGTGTCGTCAGAGGAATCAAACTAGGGTTCATTGATAAATCTGTTTGGAATTCGAAGAATCGTGTGCTGCTTTTCAAAAATACACACAAGGGGTCTTTAGAGGTTTCACTTATTTTGATGAGCTGCCACGACAGCCGGAGGCTGTCACAGCCAGAGTGGTATCGTCACATCAGCCGGGGTAGTGTTTATCAACGATTTGCGTCAATTTTGCGTCTTCTAAATTCACTGAATTGCCCTTAAATCCTTAAACAGATTAGTCAAGGCACTCAGGGTATTGCACAGATGATATGATTGTTGGACTAAAATGCCCAAAATGCCGAAGCGGTCGGAATAACGGAAAAAATTAGAACCATAAAAACATGAATTTCTTTCCCCGTGTATCTGATGATCAATTAATAATATGTAGAGTAGATGTATATTGTTAACGTTTTGCACAAACAGGTGTTTTTGTCGGAGTTTCAAAAAACTGATGAGATATCAAAATTTATTAAGATTTCGTAATGGTACAACGCTCAATTTACTGTCTAATGAGTGAGTATCTTATTCAAGCGGACGAACTCCAGCGGTCCAGATCCAAACTCAAATGGAATGTTCAACGTAACCTCGCACTCTAATATTTGAACTCGAAATATTTTAAGCATTACTCACAGTCAGTGATCGTTTGCAGCATGTTTTATGTTACATGAATTTACAGATTTATCACCTGAACGCTCACCCCACGAGGCGTTGAAGCTCCTGCTTGTCAGAACCATATAGCCTACAATAAAACAAAATCACCATCACCCAGTCGTTACCGGTACTGCAGAGTGTACAACCGATCGTGCTTCCAAATATGGTCAACCAACCACCATCAGCCGGCGCGAACTCCGCGGGTCTCGTGTAACGTATTGCCCGGCTGGCTGACTGGCCCGTCTAATTAGAGATATGCACGCGGTGGTCAGATCGTTCGTTGACCGCAATCAACTGGTCCACGTCGAGTGGCGGCCCTGGCTCGGCCGGCATACGAAATCAGCCAGCACAAAAATTGCCCACTCCCCAAAGAACCGAAAAAAAGTACAGCCCGTCAGATTGGTATCGGTTTGCTAAAACTCTTACAACAACCATAATTGAAGGGGTCCGCTGGCATGAGGAGGCTGGGCTGGGCTAGAAGTTGGGGCCCCCTCCCAGAAGCACCGTTATGGGCCCGCGTGTGGGTATGCACAAAATATCGTGTTATTATTGAACAACCGAATCGAATTTTTGCCATGTTTCCCAAAACAGCTACTACGGCGAGAGGAGGCCCGTGTAACAGGAGAACGAACATGGACTATACGGGGAGAAAAGAACAAAAAGAAAAGATTGAACTTGCATATACTTAGCCACACACCCAACTGCACTAAGTTGGGGTATACGATATGTTGAAATGATTTCAGAAAGTTGTGAAGGAGCACTGGCTTAAGCTTTGGATTGACTGTACAGTAGGCCTGCCCACTTTTGCAAAAATGTTCTCTGATTTACAAGTCCACCTTCATGTTTTGATTGG
The DNA here is from genome assembly GCF_035046485.1 of Aedes albopictus. Lineage (NCBI taxonomy): Eukaryota > Metazoa > Arthropoda > Insecta > Diptera > Culicidae > Aedes > Aedes albopictus. The sequence goes on from NC_085137.1 coordinate 403,259,498, forward strand.
TATCCAAAAAGAATTAATTGGTCAAAATTTCAGCCACATTTATTGAAATTAAGAGGTGCATCAAATCAATTATGTGTTTTTCGTCTACTTTCAGTACTTTCGACATTAAAAAATCATAAGTACAGTAAAACTTGTCAAAAATTATTTTTTTAGCACAAATTGAAAGATGTACTTGTTCGCTACATATTCTCCATTCTCAAAGGAATCATATGTAATTACCGTAATTATGCACCACATTTGTGATCTGAAGAACCTTAAAAATTTGAATTTTCGATAGAAATTGTTCTGGAACACCCTTACATACGTATTAAGGCGAAACTGGAAGCATTTCTTCAATTTTTTGGGTTTTGATTTTTTCTAAAATAACGAAACAATATTTCAAATTCGGTTTCCATACACATGTAGAGTATGGATCAAGGTATCTCCTGGTTATTTTTTTCTGGTGGAAAATGTTTTTCGTTTTTGCAGAAACCTTCTTTTGTGAAATTTTGTTCAAAATTGGTTTCTGCAAAAACGAAAAACATTTTCCACCAAGGAAAAATTCAGCAGATTCCCTAATCCATACTCTACATGTGTACGAAATCCGATTTTGAAAATATTGATCCGTTATTTTATTCAAAACCAAAAACCAAAAAGTGAGGAAATGGATCCAGTTTCGCCTAAGGCCGTGAATACAACGTGCCCACACATCACTTGTTCATCGATTTCAAATCGGCGTATGATACAATTGATCGAGAACAGCTATGGCAGGCTATGCACGAATACGGATTCCCGGATAAACTGATACGATTGATCAAGGCGACGATGGATCGAGTGATGTGCGTAGTTCGAGTATCAGGGACACTCTCGAGTCCCTTCGAATCTCGCAGAGGGTTACGGCAAGGCTATGGTCTTTCGTGCTTGCTATTCAACATTGTTCAACACGAGTGGAACGATTTTCACGAAGTCCGTTCAGCTGCTTGGTTTCGCTGATGATATTGATATTATAGCTCGTAAATTTGAGAAAATGGCGGAAACGTACATCCGACTAAAGAGTGAAGCCAGGCGAATCGGATTAGTCATTAATGTGTCAAAGACAAAGTACATGATGGCAAAGGGCTCCAGGAAGGAATCACCGCGCCCGTCACCCCGAATTTATATCGACGGTGATGAAATCGAGGCGGTTGAAGAATTCGTGTACTTGGGCTCACTGGTGACCGCCGAAAACGACACCAGCAGAGAAATTCAGAGGCGCATTGTGGCCGGAAGTCGTGCTTACTTTGGACTCCGCAGAACTCAACGATCGAATAAAGTTCGCCGTAACACGAAGTTAACTATCTACAAAACGCTGATTAAACCGGTTGTTCTCTATGGGCACGAAATATGCACCCTACGTGCAGACGACTAACGCGCCCTTGGAGTTTTCGAACGGAAGGTGTTGCGTACCATCTACGGCGGAGTGCAGATGGAAGACGGGACTTGGAGAAGGCGCATGAATCACGAGCTGCATCAGCTGCTGAGAGAACCAACCATCGTCCACACCGCGAATATCGGGAGGCTATGGTGGGCGGGTGACATCATCAGGATGTCGGATAGCAACCCGACTAAAATGGTTCTCGATAGTCATCCGGAGCGCAGCGAGCTAGGTGGGTCGACCAAGTGGAGGACGATCTGCGGACCCTTCGCCGAGTGCGGAACTGGAGACAAACAGCCATGGACCAAGTGGAATGGAGACGGCTACTATGTACAGCAGAGGCCACCCCGGCCTTAGCCTGATCGGTAAGGTAAGTAAGCCCTTCAGGATACACATCTAGAACACTACATAATCATATCAAAAGATACAACAGATCTAGATCAGTAAAAATAGATCTAAATCAAAACCGAAGACGCAAGAATGTAGTACCAACCAATTCAAAGCACTTCCCTGAAGAACAAGGGCGTCGTATTGAAAGATTAAACTTATTGAGATCAGTTTCAGTAGATCTAGATCAAAACCGAAGACGTAAGAACCCGAATAAAAAATACAGCAGACAAACCGAACGTTGTATTGTAACAGTGCTATTTAGAACCATATTTTTACAATAGACACCACCGTAGAAATAAAAATACACTATAAGATGTAATGTAGACACCATACAGTGAAGTGTAAATAAGATATTTACAATATATTGTACGGGTTGTTAAGTATCGTTACATTACAAAACATATTTTTCTCCATATATATATTTTTGCTAAACCATACATTTTATTGTAAATGAATTGTTTTAAATACTGATATGTGGGTTTTAATATACCGTACATTGTGTGGTACATAGGGGAACCAACGTATTTTGGACACAGCGTTACGCCAATATATTTTGGACACTTCCATTTGTTTTTGCCGTAAGTGTCCAAAAAATATTGGCGCGTTGCTGTGTCCAAAATATGTTTTTTCCCCTATATGGTTGCAAACAATAAAATGTACCGTAAATATATGTTTTTAATTGTAATTTCACTACTGGTTATACATTTGATCAAATGGTTTTGGAATGGTTCTCTTCTGTTATGTGGTATTTTTTTACGTTACATAAACCATATAATGTTATATTGTCTTGTCATGTTCCTTCTGTCAATGGCATCTTAGGCTTTCTAGCCAAACTAACCTGAAAATAATGTTAAATAGAACCATCTTTAATAGTGCGGACTAAAACCTATCAAGTTCAACATTATTAGAATGCGCTCTGGGAATTCTTCAGAGGATTTTGAACAACCCTTTATATATAGGGTGGCGCAGTATCATAACGTCCGAGGCCATAATGTACCAGGACTTTATGGCGCATTTTTGCGGGGCATAACGACCGAATATACAGATACGCCATGAAGTCCAAGGAAAGAAGGCACATAGGATATTATGACGCATCCAAAGTTTTGGACGTTATTTCGCAAAAAAAAACGCGACTTAACGACCGGGATAGTATGGCCTCGGACGTTGTGATCCGGCCCCTATAGGATCGCCCACGTCTAAGTCTGAGTAATGTCTGATTGCATTAACAGTTGAAGCTTAGGCTCCCATGCCCCACCCGCCAGATAACCGGGTTTTGCAAACTAAGCATTATTTGTGGCAACACTTTGAGCGGCATGATGGAAATATGCCGAGTGCGCTAAGGGTTATAAGACCACTAATGTACCGTCTTACCCTGTTGATTTGACACGTTTTAATACGACACTTTTTAATTCGTACCCCGCTTATTCGACATATGTCGAATTAAAAAGTGTTTTCAAATGTCACAACGATGTACACTGTAAATGCAAAAAAGGATGATATTCCACTTATACTCGCACTCGCTACAGCTCCTATTGCAGCCGCTAATTGGCTTCTTTAACTGTGTGGAGATAATTCGATTTTCTGAATCTGCATATCAAACTGAGCCGAAATCCAAATTTTCATGAATTTTGGTGCCCGGGAACCAAATTAAAAACCAATTTGAAGTTTGTATGGGAGCGATTTGTCGAATCACCCCTCGTCGCAGTTTGTCCTGGACGGAGCTGTCAAACAGTTGCCCAGCTGTCAAGATGTTTCAAAAAATCTCTTTGAAATTGGTTTTAGGTACCAAAATAAAGTTTTAAAAATCTGAAAAAATCATAGTGGCTCAGAAAAAGGTGCTCTTTCGTATAAAATAAAAAAAAATCACTTCATTTTTCTTAATTTAAAAACCCAATTCCGGAAGTTCTGAGTAGGTGCTATTCGACACCCAAACCGCTTGGAGACCAGCCGGAACGAACTGAGGATTTATTTATTTATTTATATGAATCCCTTCATCTGACCTGATGTCTCAATGAAGTTGGACAGGGAAAAGCCACATTGATAACAAGGGGGCATAAAAACCCTGTATCTTAAAAAATAAAAACAATGAAAACAAACAATGCAAAACGGGAACATACACAATCTAGTCACACAATAGAAGCTATACTAACTAAAACTTAACTAACAGTGATGTCGTTATACTAAAATATGAGGGCTTTTCCGATGAATTCAAATCCTTGCATTGCTGAAATGAGCTGAAAATTGTCGCTGAAGAGTAGACACTGGCACATCGAAGTCGTATAAATGAGACACTTCATTGAAGGTAGCCGACGTGCTGCCCATAGAGACTATTCCGGGAATCCAAGTAAAGCATGTTTCGTCTTCGTAAATGGCATTCAGGAGCATATAAACCGAACATTTCAAGCAGCGATGGAGAGTCGACGATTCCGTTGAGGATTTTGGCAACAAACATTGCTTGCAAAGTTCGGCGTCTAACTTCCAAGGTATCCAATCCTAATAGTTGACAGCGGGCTACATAAGGAGTTGCCTGCTGGCCTTCGCGCCAGGGGAGATTCCGCAAAGCGTATCGCACGAACTTCTTTTGAATGGACTCGAGCCGGTTGATCCATGTTGATTGGTACGGGCACCAAACAACGACAGCGAACTCCAAAATCGATCGCACTAACGCACAATAAAGTGATCGCAGGCAGTGCGGATCCTGAAATCCTTTGGCAATTTTCATTATGAAACCAAGCTGTCGGTTAGCTTTGGATATGACCTCATCACGATGAAACCGGAACGTAAGTCGGTCGTCAAGCGTAACTCCCAAGTCCTTGATGCGATGAACTCTTTCGAGGCTTCTTCCGGAGAGTTTGTAATCGAAAATGATAGGTTTGAGTTTTCGGCTAAACGTTATGACTTGGCACTTGTCGATGCTAAGTGTAAGGCAGTTTCCCGCACACCACTGCTCAAAACGTTTAAGCAATTCCTGGAGAGCAAAACAATCATCAAGGCACTCTACGATCATATAAATTTTCGCGTCGTCAGCATAAAGAAGTTTTACACCAGATGGTAGGATCAGCGTCACGTCATTAATAAAGAGTGAGAACAATAACGGGCCTAGATTGCTGCCCTGTGGTACGCCAGACAGGCTGACGAAGGGGGCAGAATAAGCGGATCCAATTTTCACACGAAGTGATCTCCCCATCAAGTACGATCTAAACCAGTCAACACCTGCAGCAGATACGCCCAACTTTTCAAGTTTTTGCAGTAGAATATGGTGGTCGACTTTATCGAACGCGGCCTTGAGGTCCAAATAAACAGCGTCGACTTGCTTTCCATTGTCAACTGCTTGTATGCAAGTTGAGGTGAATTGAGATAGGTTCGACATGACTGACCTTTTTGGAAAGAATCCGTGCTGGTCAGTAGATATGTACTGCTTGCAATTAGCAAATAACACGTTGTTGACAATGAGTTCGAAAACTTTCGAGCAGGTTGATAAGGTGGTTATTCCACGATAGTTATCGACATTACATTGATCCCCTTTCTAATGTACTGGAAACAGATATGAAAACTTCCAGCTCTGCGGAAATAGTCTGTTTTGAAACGATAGGCTGAATATTGTTGTCAAAGGCTTCAGTAACGCAGAAGTACATCGTTTCAACAACGCCGAAGGAATCCCATCTGGACCAGCGGAGAAGGAGAGTTTGAGTTTCCGAATGGCGTTAGACACATCTTCTTCACCAATGTCAAAAAGATCAAAATCCAAAACGTCGGAAGGAGTTTCTCGAAGGGCTACGATGGTCTGCGACGGTTGCGCTGCAGAATCGTTGAAGGTGGATCTGAACTTGGCAGCAAAAAGTTTACACTTCTCTGTGGCGGTGTCAGCTGATAATTCTCCGTGGTACATCGTAGTTGGCAGTCCATTTACGTTACGTTTGGTTTTCACAAACGACCAAAACTGCTTGGGATTTGATCGCAAGTTACGCTGTGTATTGCTGATGAAGCGGGCATAAAGATGTTGGTTATATCTCCTGTACCTGCTGCTCGCGAGGTTGAACTGCAGCTTAAGAACTACAGAGCGGTGGTTGCAATACCGGCGTAACGCAGACGAGCGACGTCGTTTAAGACGTTTCAGCTTGCTGTTGGACCACGCTGGCTTTCTCGGGGGTCTTTTCATCGGTACATGATCAGCAATAGCATTGGCAATAACATCGGAGAAATAATCCACAGCATCATCAACATTTTGGGACGAGTAGATTTGATTCCAGTCGGCGGCAAGCAGAGTATCATTAAGCGCAACGTAGTCGGCTTTGCGGAAATCATAGCTGTTCAACTCATGAGTATCTTCAAAAGCTATAGGTGCCGAGCAAGATAAATCCATTTCAATCGGGGGATGACTAACATCGATGGGAATCAATGGTTCAACAGCAACTCGGACAGTGCAGTTCAACAAGGCTAAATCGTTTGCAAGCACAAGATCTAGCATACGACCGGACGAATTTACCACAGAGTTGATCTGCGTCAAACCATGAAGGTTGAATCCGTCCAGCAGTTCACAGGCGGCAACAGAAAAACGGGATCGGTCAAAGTCAATCGTCGGACTTCCGGTATTAGACAAAATCCACCGCACAGCAGATTGATTGTAATCGCCAAGCACAAGAGCCATGTCATTGGTTTTGAGATTGGAAACAACGGAGCCAAGAGAGTTCACGTGTTGATGAATAGCATTGATATCGTTCTTGAGATTGGGCGGTAAGTAAATGACACCAATACTGATGATGTAACCTCTTATATCGACTCGAACCCACAGTTGTTCAAGAGCGTCGCTAATGGAGGCAGGTTCACGCGTGCTTGCAAGGTGTGAGGCAACTGCCACTAGAACGCCACCGCCTCTAGTTTTGTGGCTATTTCCCGGGTTACGGTCAGTTCGGTAGACGGTGTAATGTTTCCCAAACAACTGTGCTGAGTGTATAGCCTTGTCGAGCCAGGTTTCAGTCAACATCATAATCTTGGTCGCTAACAGCAAGAAAGAAGTCGTCAATTTTAGTGCGGAGTCCTCGTACATTCTGGTAATAAATGCGTAGAGGTCGAGAGTCATTTAAAACCTTGATTCCCACGGTGTCCTGTAGGGGGAGAGTGAAGTTATCACGCGACCCTATTCCGGTAACTTTACACATGACATCGTTGCCATTTCCGTCACTCAATTCCACGGAGTTGATAGTGTCATCATAAAGCGGAAAGGCCGATACTGTATGCTTCGGAAAGTCACCACAAGCACGAGTTGACAAAAACGTTCCCTCCGCTGGCGGAAAATGCGAAACTGCCGGGTGTGGTATCCAAGAGGGTCCGGCAACCGCAAACGTTGTGTTGTCAGCTGTGGCGTTCCAGATGTCATACTTCCGCGCATCGGTTAGTGCTTCTGTAGGAATGCTGCTTCTAATGCAGTTTTCGGTAGAGTCTACCAGCAAAATTTTGCCCTCGAAGTGCTGTAGTGACGTGCTGGAAATGATGGCAGAATCAGGAACCACATATCTCTTAGAGATATCATACTTGCCTGAAAGTTGGGTTCGGAAGACCCCGTCATCCAACTCACACGCAGGACCGGGACGGCTGTGGATCGCTGGCGGGAGGGGCTCGACTGCGGTGAGAGGAATAGGGGCTTCCTTAAGGCTTCTGGCAAGTGTGCATCCCGGTATCCGAGGTGCGGTTGTGGACAATGTTAGAGTTGAAGAAGCTTGACTGGAAACAACAGATGGTACAGCGGCGGAATAATAAATAAATGAGTTCCCTGGAGGTGCAGGCTGGAAGACCCCTTCCAAACCGCCGTGGACAGGACCAGGACGACTGCGACGGCAGCTGGCAGGGTTGATGCGGATGACTGGATTTGGCTCGACTGTCACGGGGTCAGAAGGGGTTCCCAATGTGTTTCTTTGCATGCGTCCTGGCTGGTTTGGAGTGGCTTGAAAAAGACTTCGACTGGAACTGGGCATTACTTCATCGCGTTGGTTTAAGGTTGGTAGTTGATCAGCATATTGTCGGGAATCAGTTGGGCAGCTAGAAATTGATGGAACTTCAACGACAGAATGACTGACAAAACACGCATACTTGCCTGGAGGTGCAGGCTGGAAGACCCCTTCCAAACCGCCGTGGACAGGACCAGGACGACTGCGACGGCAGCTGGCAGGGTTGATGCGGTTGACTGGAATTAGCTCGACTGTCACGGGGTCAGAAGGGGCTCCCAAAGTGCTTCTTTGCGTGCGTCCTGGTTCGGATGGTGATTGATCAGCGTGTCAGGATGGCAACAATCGTAGAAAGAACGAGCTTTTCGTTTGCACCAGCGCAATATCTGTTGAAATTATGTCTCATAACAAATCCGGAAATCAAAACAAAAACAAAAAAATAACCAAATTTCAATGAGCATGGTGGTGTAGGGTGACCAGTTTGTCGAATTAAAAGTTTACCCCGGTTATTCGACAGCAGTCGGTGTCGTATTAGCGGGGTAATACGGTAGTTGCATTGAGTAGGTGACGAGGTATATAAAGATCATTACAGCGTGCTAAACCGTTATTGCAATATTGAAGTGCCCCACACAATGCATACGTTTGCGTGTGCATGACAGTAGTTTGACACATTTTCCATGGGTAAAACTGTAAAAAAAACGCAAACCTCGACGGAATGGACGCTATGAGTTCCAGTCTTGACGTTCCAGTTTGGCTTAAGTTTGAAATACATAACGACTCATGAGAAAACTGTCAAGTTCGATCCAAATATAAGTTAAGTTGAAAAGCGAACCCGCAGACGAACCTATACTAGAAGTCGTTTCAGTGTTCAGTGCAGTCCATATGTCAAAGATGGCTCTACGTTAAAGATAAATTTCGTCAATCGCATTTCTGCCGTGTGCAGCATAGTTGTCCCATGTTAATAGGGATTCCCGTAGAACATGGGACAACTTTGCTGCACACGGCAGATTTGATTCGGTTGTGGTCGAAGGCAAGTTCACATGAGAGAAGGGGAAAAAACTCCCCTATATGAAAATACAGAAAGAATAGTGTTGAATTTATCCACTGATTAACGGAAATCTGACCTGCGTCTTTCCGGATTGACCTACATTCGTATTCCTCTTATCGCACTCTACATACCTAGCCCGCCATATCTCTTGGATCTGCAGTCTTTAGGACACCTGGTTTACCACTTATTTAAACATTTTATTGACTTTTGATGTTTCAACTTATTCACTTTCTTCTCTTTTCTTTCCTTTGCATAAAAAAAGAGACAAAAGAGGCGAACATCAACAAAACAAAGCATGGAAAATCTAAAATTGAATAAATAATTAAAAATGCACGGAAAAATAATATTTCGGAAAATGGTTCAAACGTAAGACAAACAGTGTAATATATTGTTACATAAAGATCGGATGTAAATGTATAGTAGTTACAATGTGCAAATTTTTTAGCGAACCATTCCTTTACAATACACTTTATTGTAGCTGGTAGACTGTATGGAGCAGGAATGGTTTTAGACCAAACACCCTATGGTTAGTTATTATGCGGGAATGCTGTACCAACCGATCCAAAGCATTTTGCCGAAGACTCCAACCCTCTAGGCAACATATCGAGAACACTAGAGCATCGTATTGAAAGATAAAACTTATCTAGATCAAAACCAATGACATAAAAATGTATTATTAATCAAACTGGACAACTTTGCTGAAGACCCTAACCACAGACAAATAGACGTAACACCTTGAACAATTTTCGTAAAAATGCATCGCCCACTCCACACTACCATCACCTAGCGGAGATGTTTCACAAAACACTACGTTGTGCAATATTGTCAACAGAAGGCGCTAGTGGGAAACGTCAAACGCAAAGGAAAACGATGCGTGCGCCTCTGGTTGTGAAAGCCATAGCTATGAGGATTTAAAATGATCGTTAAAAGCGTGGTCGATGGAAATTTCGCAAGTCCGCACGTCTGTTTATCTGTGCCCTAACCCTCTAGGATGCTTGGCAAGAGCGCTTGTTCGACGAGAGCCGCAACTGATCATAGCTAGGGATGTTCAAAATAGTTGCGAACATTTTGTATTACCTCTGTACCACAGACAAACAGGCGTAACACTCTGATAATTCTCATCGTACACCGATTTAACAGTCTATTTAAAAATTTCATAGTTGGCCAACTGACCAACCGTGGTGCTCGCATCGTTTTCGTTCGAGTTTGACGTTTGCCCACTACCGCCACCTAGTTGTCGGTTGGCCAAACTCAGTTATTTTAGCATTGGGCGAATACGTTACCATGACTATGATTTGAATCGAAAAATGGTCGAAGTGTTATGTCTGTTTGTGTCTGTACTATGACTTGTTAGCAGAAATCACGTTTTGCAGTTATTTTATGTTGTCACGACTTGAATTTAGCATGCAAATAAAAAAATATCAGATTTTTTTTAAAATGTCCCGTTCTGGAGGAAAAATGAGCATCCCTAAAAACATGAACTTCGTATAAAATAAAAGTAGAAAAGTTGGGTCGAAGATTTCTGAAAATCGGTTCACAGGCGGCTGAGAACGAGCTGCTCAAACTTTTAGTTCCCACTTTTTTGATCACGCACAGATAAAAATAATGAGATTTACAAGTCAATTAAACTTCAGTTAAGTCATGTAAACTTAGTGTTATGATGCATTACATGATATATCGTGTAAATTTGTGTTATATGTCATATGAACACACAGAATCGTGCTGAACTTCATGACATAGAATGGAAGTTTACATGATATTTTATGACTTTTACATGATATGTCATGTAAACTTCTGTGATATCTCACGCTCCAATCATGTGCATCATATATCACAGAATTTTACACTCTTTTTTTGATTTGTGCGGTATTCTGCGTAAAGTTTTTTTTATCACGGTATTTGAAGTGCTAATATACAGGGGGTGGCCAAAATGTTTGGGATAGGCAACTTTTTTCGAGTGAAGTACAAGACACTGAAGACGACCTTACAAATTTGTAAGATGGTATTTTTTTTGCAAGTTTTAGTAGTTTTTAGGATTTGAACTTACGATCCGATCCCAATATTACTCAATTATGTTTGCTGTTCAAGTTTTTCACGCTCCGGGATGTGCTACAGCTGTTCCGATGACGTGATTTTGTTACCAATATAAAGAATGGTTGAAAGGCAGCTTCAGCTCCAACACCTAAATTTGCTTTCAATTGTGTTCATTGTGTGTAAAGCATTACGTTCCCTCTTAGATCTGCAGCATATAGTAATTCCCTCTTCAGAATAAAGCATTCACTGGTTCTGCAAATATTTTCCGACGAAATGAAAAATAGAAATTTTTCGAAGGCCATCGATTCGTGCTGACCGTTTGGATGAGTAAGGGAAAAATGAAAAAGCAAATAAAAATTTGTCAACAGAGGCATAAAACCTGTAAGAGAGAGACAGCATGCGCTCTCAAACATATAACATGTCTCCCATACTCTTTGCTCGTAGCATTTGAAGAGCAGTTAAAAAGCATTCTGAATGCTCCCAAGCGTAAACGCCTGAAGCAGTTGATATGCTAACTAACAGCCAAAAGCTTTTGAGCTGCACAGGCCATGCTAATTCAAGGCAGTTATGCATTCAAACTGCTTATGTAGGGCAGCTAGCAGTTCAAATGCTTAATACTGTATGCTGTATGGCTTCTTTAAATGCTTAGCGGTTACAAGATACCCTGCGGAGATTGTGAGTAAGTTACGTTGGGCTAACCACCACCACGCTGAAGAAACGAATAGTACACCACAGAAGCGACATGACCAAATTAGACAGACTCATGAATGACATCGAAAACAACAACAACGACGACAATTACAACAGCTATGAACTCGGCCGACTAAAAGAGAGAACAGCTCTCTTGCTGCATTCGGCCGACAACAAACATCGTTTCGATTTGGACAGAACGGAGATACTCGACTGCCATCGACGTTTCTCTGCTCTCCCGGTCTGGAAGTGTGCCACATTATTAACACAGACAGGACGGTAAACAAACGAAGCAACTGCGACAGCTTAAGTATGATATATGCAGGAATATTACACACACTAAAGACAAGAACCAAAACAAACCACGTAGATAGGCAAATAACTGACATCACTAACACTAACGACAATGACACCCAATAGGAAACTAAAACCCACAGAACTTGTACGCAACATTCAAAAAAAATTGACGGTTTAAATTTAGAATAGCATAGTGACGATCAGAGTAGTGACCCACAAAACAAAACTTCCCAGTTTTTCCTGACAAAAATAGTTAGTAATGTCTTAAATGTTATGTAAAATTGTTTATTTTGATCATTGATTGTAAAATTGTAGAAAATTGATGAAGTCCGTCCAAAATTTGACTTTAATTCATGTGCAATTCATACCACCAGACGAAGAATGATATTTCTGTAAGTTGTTTTCACCTTTGTAGTTTTTCTGTTTGTCTTTAATATGTACTACGTCCAATTTGTTCAAATAGAACCATTGAGAAAGATGGCATATTCCATAGAAACGTCGGGCATTTAAAATATATGTCGTTTTGACTGCACCGGAGACTGCAAGGCCGAAAACCCCCAAGTACAAAATAACCAGTCGATAGCATCCACAAGATTTAGTTATACCGGGTTGAAATTTTTACCTATATAGAGAAAAATAAGTCAAATTTACAATACCACATAAAAATTACTAAATGTGTTCTTCCTTCAATCTAAACTAGCTGTCCCGGCAAACTTTATCTTGCCTATTGCGTTTTTTGACGTTCAAAGTTCAGGTCCCCGTCGACTTTCCGCTCAAAATGTATGAAAAATCGTTTTTCAAAAAATCACAATTTACATATCTACGTTTTTTTACCTCATAAACCTTCCTTGGGTGAAAACTTGGGTAATTCATGTATTTTGGACAGGCTGAGGACAACGTTGGAAAAATCGTCCCCTAGCTTCCTTAGAAAGCAATTGATTATTTTGCAAAGTTACTAATACGCTTATAACATGATTGTACTTTGCGTTCCTGGTGACAAAAACCTTAACGAAAGCATTTTAAGCTGAGAAAATCACAATTTCGACTCGCCTGTAAGAATTGCATTTTGGACACCGAATATATGTTTGGGACAATGTTCTCAATGTTTAGCCATGAATACCGATAAATCATGGAAGTAGCATAATAGTTATTTATGTAACGAGTTGCAAAAAGATGATTTTTACAGCACGAGTCGTATATTTATCCAACGAGGCTAGCCGAGTTGGATAAATACGAAGAGTGCTGAAAAATCGAGTTTTGCAACGAGTTCCATACAAAATTGTATGCAATGATTTTTTTTTCATAATTCAACCCATTTGAGTTGCATAATGTTCATAATTCATCTCAAATGAGTTGCATTATGAACATTATACAACTATATTTCATTATGCAACTCATTTCAGTTGCATAATCAACCAGTTCGGAAAAATTGGCCATTATAATATCAAAATGAGTTATATAAAATGTAAATTATGATACTGAATTGCATAAATTAATTTATATTTTCTTGCAAATAATCAAAATTCTCCGCTTAACAGGCATCTATTTTAATAACTATTACAGTTTTTATTAAAATCGAGAAAATATCGCCAGACCCACAGAATACGCCTCCAAGTATGTAATCGCACAGCATCCCCATGTAGAAGGGTTTTAGTGAAATAATTTACATTTTTGATAATTTTGAAGTAAATTCGTAATTGCTAAGCGTATTTTTAACGTAACTCATCAGAATAGGGTCTATTTGATCCATTGAGAAGTATCGACTCTAATTAATTCTCCGGAACAAGACATACATTGCCGTGCATGTCCAAATTACATACATGTCCAAATTATATTTTTTACCCTAACAGAACAAAATAAAGACGACCCAAAACGGATGCTCCGTTCGCAAGTTATGCGCGGTCCCACTGATTAGAGATAACTTGAGAACAGAAGTGGAAAATCTTTGGACATCAACACTAAAATTTATTGACATTTATGTAAAAAAAATACATTTTTTCAAGAAAAATCCAAAAAGTGTCAACCCATGATAACTTTTTTCAACATTTAAAAAGTACCTATGTTTTAATAATTTGTAAAGCATTTATACATTGTTTGTGTACGTTCAAAATTTCATTCAATTCGGTTCACTGGTTTCCGAGATATGACAGCTCAACAACGAGCTGTCTCAAAAATAGTGTTTTATCAGAACGGTTCTAACTTTGCGAAAGATTAACCAATCGAACAATTTGTACCAATGATGCACATATAATAGGTTGACAATCAGTCAAAATTTGAGGTTTTTTGATGCACTCTATGAAAAGTTATAGCATGTTGAACTTTTTTGTGAGTGAAAAAAAAGTTGCCTATCCCAAACATTTTGGCCACCCCCTGAATATTAGTAAAATAATCCTACCCTACCAATAACCGTGCCGATGTTGGATGCCATTATTATGTATTGAAGCACTACAAATGCCTATTAAAATATGAAATGTTATTGTGGAACCCTATATGAATGTGTAATAAACTAGGACATTACAATTGGACGTATGCAATACGGAACATATGTTTTGCCCTGTTGCCCTATTGGATAACAATTTCCAATGACAGAATGACGAGGTTTCATAACTGTTGTTGGTCCACCAGTCAATCCTGTAATTGTATTTTCTCTGGCAGGTTGCCTTTTGTTCGCAGCATTAGTTGCTTTCATAGCTTGCGTTTCGTCTATGAATTGTTAAGTAATCCTAAGGGGCATCCCAATTCACGTTTTGATACCAGACGTTTACATTTTGATGTCCCTGTTAGGGAACAATTCACTTATCTGATAGTTTATTTTGCCAAAATGAGGTGAAAGTAGGCCATAACAAATTGAAATTGCTGAAATCTCATGGGGCTCTTCTACTCCAGAGTAGTGATTTAGTGCATTAAATTTGGAAAAATGTTTACAAGTGAAAATGTTCTGAACTCCAAGGTAGTTCGGCTGACCTGGAACATCCCTATAGTGTCTCTAAAACACATTTCAGATTTCAATAGTTTCGCGGATCCCAGCAGATTATGTTATGTTATTATTTATAGCAAAAACACATAAAATTATTCTTGAAGATTTGACTACAGGACAGTTTAGAATATCTCAGAATATAAAACTCCTTTTGATATTCTTGACGAAGGTTAAATGACTACATATGAACGTAACCCATCCAAATTCAGCTTTTAGAACAACTGGTATGTCAATAATTTCGTTTCTTTAAACTTCATGAATATTCTACGATGTTCTAGGTCGTCAGTAAACTCTCAAATACAAATATTTCCATTTTTCCTTCATAGAGGACTCAATTTGCAACAATTTTGCGGAATATAGTATTCTGTTTTATTGAATGTGTGAATTTATACATCAATATATTTTGAACGGAATAACACAGCAATAATCTCTGCACACGATAATATGCGTTTTGCAAATCTCCAGTAGAGATTCTTAGACGACTTAGACGAGAAATTTGAAACAAAAATGATTTGCCAGTAGAGCAAGCTCAACTTGAAATCATCAAATATTTATGGAATGGCTGATGATGATATCCGAATCATTAAGCTAAAAAAAATAAAATGTATAAGTACCTACATCATCTTTAAGGCTAGCTCTCAAGCCTCAAGATCAAAACGATCAAAGCAACGATCAATTCTTACTATACATGTTAATGCTTGCTCCTCCGTGATTGATCTGTACTGGTACTCATTGCACTGCGATCCAACTTAATAAGGGGCGGGACATTCCATTAATTCTCAAAGTGCAATTTTAGCAGCTCATGCATTTTTGATCAATAACGGCGCCGGCCAAGTCCTTATAGTCAGCTAGGAAGGGAAAGGAATGTTAGAGTGTGCTGGTTATTGCTACTAGAGACCGAGAGCACCTCTGCGTCCCCACAACCCGCACGGACTAGGGTATTTGTTAGACGGAAAGGATGGGAAATTTGGAAGTCACCGTTGTCCTCCTCAACAACTTTGCTGATGATACTAATTTGACGGAGTTTATATCGCATACCCTTAGTACCAACAACCATCCATGGGCTTGTCCATCCCTCTCACCTCCCACCTCCCCATATCCCGCTGCAGCCAGAGAGACAATTTGCGGGTTTGAATTCGATTCGAGTTTGGTGGTTGTCGTCGCCGCACTTGGTGTGCATCTCGTTCGTTCGGTTGGTTAGCAAATGCGGCCGGCCGGCATGTAGAATCGGTGGAACTGGAACCGCATGCATGAGGCTCTGGCATGGCTCTCGTCGGACAAGGCGCGTGTATCTTTGGGGCTGTGCGTCATTCGCCGCGGTCTCGTGGTCTGTGGTCACCGCACATCACGCATGCCGCTGTCTTCCTCCTGGGTCCAGGTAACTCTCTTGGACTGGATTGAACTTAAGTCGGGAGGTTGGTATAGGTATAACGGGGCCCTGCCTGCTTCTGTTCGCAACGCACGTTTTCAGCAAGTCATTATTTCTTCGACAAGGAAACTAGAGCTCACCGATATCGATGGCTGCTGGTTGACTGATGGTATGGTGTTCTTTTCGGGGTTGGCCTCAACCACCATCGGACGAACCGGGCGTGTGCGTTTTACCTGCATAATCCACGGACGTGGACTCACGGCATATTGGCTTCTAGCTGAATGTTTGAAAATTCCGATCAGAGAATGTTCTTTTTAATGACTAATCAGTCGAAACTGTTCGTTTTCGTTGGGTCATTAAGCGGTTACTAGCTGCGGTTGCTTTTATCGTGGCGCGTTGGACACAGGAACTCGTGATTAGATCACGAACGTGCCATTAGATATTCGGATGCGATTGAATTAGCATTGGATAGATATTTGCATTGAGCATTGGTTTCAGCTTTACTTTTTGTTCGTCTTCTCGGGTCTTATATAGTGATGGAATGTAAAACCACCATACACATATTCCCTTGGGTTCTAGGTGTGCTACTAATTACTTCTACAATCTATGTCGGATGTTGAATTCTTTCACATTTAGATGGTGTAGATTTTGAGATATAATAATTTCTATTTTGTGCCGGCTTCATCGACGGCCGGTTGACAACGGACCATATCGTACTGCAAATCTTCCAGAAATGCCGTGAAAACCAACGCATCACCTTTTCATCAACTTCAAGGCGACATACGACAGTATCGACCACTGACTAGACTAATTAGAGCAACGGTGGACGGTGTGCAAAACTGCGTGAGAGTTTCGGGTGAACTATGTATCCAGTTCGTTTGAATCTCGACGGGAACTGCGACAAGGTGACGGCCTTTCATGCCTACTCTTCAACATCGCTCTGGAAGGTGTAATGCGACGAGTCGGGCTCAACAGCCGGGTACGATTTTCACGAAATCCGGCCAATTTGTCTGTTTTGCGGATGACATGGATATTATTGCGAAAACTTTTGAAACCGTTGCAGAACTGTACACTCGCCTGAAATGTGAAGCAGCAAAAGTTGGACTGATGGTGAATGCGGCTAAAGCAAAGTACATGCTGGCAGGTGGGACTGAGTTTTGGCAACAATGTTACGATCGACGGAGATACCTTCGAGGTGGTGGAGGAATTCCTCTACTTTGGCTCCTTACTGACGGCTGACAACAATGCTAGCCGTGAAATACGAAGGCACATCATCAGTGGAAGTCGTGTCTACCATGGGCTCTAGAAGAAGCTGCGGTCTAAAAAGATTCACTCGCACATCAAATGTACCATGTACATGACGCTAATAAGGTATGCGCACAGCAAAATCTGGCCAAAGAAAATCAAGCTGTAATAATTCATTCCAACTTGTTCCCAAACCAAAAGCAATTCATCGTAAAAAAGCATTAATTTACTTTAAATCAACATCAAGACATTTGACTTGTTATATCCGTCATCTCGAGTTTTGAGCTTGAGCCCTTCCGTAAAGTTTTGCACAGTACCTTCGACCGCATGCCAAGAAATTTTTACCACCTTTGTGTCAAAATCAATCTTATTTTTCGATGAAAGCTGTCGTTCTTGATATTTTTTGAAGGTTCCAATTCACGGTTACTCAATATTTTTCAATTGGGTTGAGTTTTGAAGTGTATGAGATTTTACGTTTTTTGGAAAAATGCAGTACAATTTCTACATAGTTTTCTGCATACAAACGCAAGTATTCTCCGCCAAAAACAGGGGACAAAAATCAATTAAAATCAATACACAATATCTAAGCTTTTGAATAAGGGGTGCCAGCAATTTTTCCCGGCATTTCCCGTAGTGAAAAAGATGATTTGCTGTACATGTATTTCTAAAAGTTCGGGTTTTCAAACCACAAATTCATATTGTTGACCAAACTATGTATTTCTTGCCAAACTTCGATTTTTTCTTGCTCTTAAGTTGATCTGCAACCTTTCCAGGTTATAATGATGTATAGAACCGAATACTTGAAAGCTAACTTAGGTCTGCGGGGACGGTCGCTTTAATGTACATTGTCAGATTTTCAGCACGTTTGTGCAAAAACTTTTCGAGGACTTCTTGTTCCCTTGACTCTATTTTAAACACAATGTCAAAATTTTATAAACGCAGAGCTTGTATTAACAACGTGTGGTTTATTGAGTAGTTGGTTTGAGAATGACAAGAATAAGTAAAAGTCAAAGAAGCAGGATTGCTGTGATTGGTTTAACGATTGCTTCTGACTTCCGGGTTGCTACGTCATCACCCCCTCTCAATCGTTGAGCCCTAGATTCCTTCGCATCTCGTTGAGCCGTCCAGGGTCCAGGGACTTGGTGAAAACGTCAGCTAATTGTTCTTGAGTACCGACAGCCTTCACTTGGATTCGTCCTGCAGCAATATGATCCCTGATGAAATGGTGTTTGACATCTATGTGCTTGCTTCGTTTCGTTTCCAAATTGTTGGCCATGCCGATGCAGCCTCTATTGTCCTCAAAAATGGTGACTGGTGTCTTCGGATCTTTAATCTTCATGTCTTCAAGAACTCCGGCCAACCAAAGTGCCTCTGCAGTGGCTGCACTCAAGGCGACGTATTCTGATTCACTTGAAGATATGGCCACCGTAGTTTGTTTCTTGTTGCACCATGAAACCGTTGATCCAAAAACTTTGAATACATATCCGGTTACCGATTTCCGGTCTTCATTATCAGCAGCCCAGTCAGCATCAGCAAATCCAATTAGCGGCTCGGTGTCTTGTCGTCGAAACTCCAATACGGCGTTGGCGCTTCCCTTCAGGTATCGGACGACTCTCTTTAAACATTGCCAATGCGATTCCATTGGGTTTTGTTGATACCGGCCTAGGTACCCGACTGGAAAGCATATGTCCGGTCGGACACACAGCATGATGTACATTAGGCTGCCTAGCAGCTCCCTGTACGGTTGTCTTGTAGGTGTTCCATCTCGTTGTAGTTGCAGTCCTTTCTCCATGGGTGACTTCGCCGGATTACATTCAGCCAATCCGAAATTCTGCACGATCCTTGCCACATGCGCCTGCTGCGAGAGTTGAAGAGTTCCAGCTTCACGATTGTATGCAATTTTCATCCCAAGGAAGTGGCGTGCCTCCCCGCAGTCGGTCATACAGAAAACGGTTGAAAGTTGCTGCTTCAAACGAATGATGGACTTCAATTTCCTCCCCGCGATTAGTAAATCGTCGACGTACAGGACAACGTATAGCTCATCTTCTTCATCGCTTCTGATGTACAAACAGTAATCGTGACGAGATCGGTGGAAACCCAGCTTGACCATTTGGCTGTTGAATTTCTCGTTCCAGCAGCGCGGTGACTGCTTCAGCCCGTACAATGACTTGAGGAGCTTGCATGCCATGTTCGGAGGAGCCTGGACGCCTTCAGGGACTTCGATGTAGATTTCCTCCTTGAGTTCTCCATGTAAAAACGCAGTTTTGACGTCCAATTGGTGAAAATAGAATCGCTTGTGGACGCCTACCGCCAACACAGTCCGGATGGTTGATAGCTTGGCAACTGGTGCATACGTTTCTTCAAAATCCACACCTTGACGTTGTAGGAAGCCCTTCGCTACCAGTCGAGCCTTGTAACGTACGGCCTGGCCATTCTCGTCTTCCTTCACTCGAAATACCCACTTGGACTTTAGGGGCTTCACGCCGCGTGGACAGGACGTCATCTTCCACACGTTATTTGCCTTCATGGACCGTAGCTCATCATCGATTGCCTCCAGCCAGTTATCACGATCGCTCCGCCTCTCGATTTCGCTGAAGCACTTGGGTACATCTGAAGAATACGAGCCAACAGAAGTTGGTCTGTAACCAGTGAAAAAAATCAACAACTTACCGGGGAGCTTGCGCTCCCGTTCGCTGCGCCTCAACGTCGGTTGTCCTTCGGACTCGAGTTGTTCTGAATGCGAAGGGAGCGCCCCAGTATCGTCCACATCGGAAACGTCTTCGTCATCAGTGAGGATTTCATCATTACGAGCTTCAATCAACAGCTCTTCAGTTTCGGTATCGGTATCAGGTCCTTGGCGTCCTTCGATTAACGGTTCGTGTAGATCCTGAGTGACTTCCTCCGCGTGACTATAAGGTATAACGACTAGTGGACCATTTTCATCTTGCTCACGGTTTTGTTCAAAGGGGTAACATGTTTCTTGAAACTTGACATCACGAGCGATTGAAATTCTCCTCGTTGTTCTTTCCCATAGACGATAACCGTTCGGGGCATATCCAACCATGACCATTTCACAACTTTTGGCATCCAGTTTCTTCCTTCGCTGTCCGGGAATCCAAGAAAACGCCTTGCATCCGAATACACGGAGTTTCTCCAAGTTTGGCTTCTCGTTGTACCAGCACTCCGCCGGGGCTAAACTTCTCGATAGGGCAACGGTAGGACTTCGGTTCACCAGGTACACGGCAGTAAGTACAGCTTCTGACCACAACGCTTTCGGAACATGCGAATCAATCAGCATAGTGCGGACCTTCTCAACAATGGTTCGGTTGAACCTTTCCGCGACGCCATTTTGCTGTGGCGTATAAGCAACCGTTGGCTCGATCTGAATGCCTTTCTGCGAATAGAATTGCTTCTGGATGTTAGAAAGATACTCACGGCCTTGATCAATCGTTAACTTCGAAATCTTCAGATTGAATTTTGCTGTCACCAGCGCCTCGTATTCGCGAAAGCGGGCAAACACCTCCGACTTCCTTTTCATCAGGAACAGCATAGCAAAGTGGGTATGGTCGTCTATGAAGGAGACAAAGTACTTTGATCCATCCCACGCCGTCGGCTTGATTGGTCCGCAAACATCTGAATGGATTCTTTCCAATGGCCTCGATGATACAGGACGGGTTCCGTTAAAAGGTTCACGGCATTGTTTCCCCTTTACGCACGCATCACAAAACTCCAGTTTGTCCGCCTTAAAATCAACACCATCTGCAAGGTTGTTACTTACAATCGATTTCATTCCTTGTTGACTCAAGTGTCCGAGCCTGCGGTGCCACAAATCGGTTGCTTCAGTTCGACACATATTCGCTGAAGGTACTGGGATGTCCACCTCGATCTCGTAAAGATTTCCTCTCAAATTCGCAGTAGCAATGACCTCGTTGTCCTTTTTGAGAACCGCTACGGAACCGCAGAAAATGACCACAACGCCCGCCTTCACCAGTTTCTTCACTGACATCAGGTTGTCTCGTAACTCAGGAACAAAGAGTACATCCTTTATGATCAGCGGGGTGTTCTTGTTACTGCTTCCAGCGATAGTTCCCACAAACTTGGACACCAACGTTTCTCCGTCTTTTGCGACTTGAATTTCGATTGGTTGCTTGAGTCGGCGGCTTTCCGAGAATACAGCAACATCATTCACCAGGTGGTCGCTTGAACCTGAATCGAGCTTGAACACCAGCTTACCGGTTCGTGGTTTCTCCGTCTTGCGACTTGCTACGAAACTGACCGCCTTCCGTTGATCCGCTGAATTAGCTTCACCGCCTTTCTGTCGACAATCTTTCTTCAGATGCCCTCGCTTACCGCACTTGTGACACTTGCCTTGAAACTTCGTTGGCTTCCGATTCTTTTCTCCAGAAAACGCTGCCAACTTGACATCGGCCGAGACTTCGTGACGTTCGGTTCGCTTGAGCTCCTCCGCCAATAAGCGTTGCTTCACGACCTCCAAACTCAGCTCTTCCTCAGGGATGTTTTCAAGTGCTGTCACCAAGGGGTCAAACGTATCAGGAAGGGTTTGGAAAAGCAGAATGACCAGGTCGGCTTCCTCGATTCTTGCGCCTACAATCTTCAATTGCCGGATCAGGTCTTCAAACACCAGGAGATGCGCCCTCACGGAATCACCGTCCTTGAGCTTCAAACGATTCAGTTGCTTCCTCACCAGGTTTTGAGTGCTGATCGACCGCTTCGCAAAAGTGTTCTCGAGCGCCTTCCACATTTCCTTGGCCGTACGCTTCTCACAGACAATCGCCAGACATTCGTTTGCCAAGAAACTGACGATGAACGACTTCGCCTTCCGATCTTGATCCTCAAACTTGATCTTCTCAGCCGGTGCTTCGGGTACATCCTCCGTAATCGTGTTCAAAACGCCCACGGAGTCCAAAAACATTTTGACTCGGAAGCTCCAGTGCTGAAAACCTGCACCACCGTCGAATTGTGGAATACCACACACAGCTTCTCTCGTAGAGGTGCCCATAACCTTTTATAAACGCAGAGCTTGTATTAACAACGTGTGGTTTATTGAGTAGTTGGTTTGAGAATGACAAGAATAAGTAAAAGTCAAAGAAGCAGGATTGCTGTGATTGGTTTAACGATTGCTTCTGACTTCCGGGTTGCTACGTCATCACAAAATATATCCCGAAGTAAATATTTTTCGATTCCTTACACAATAAGCTTTCATTTGCGCCAGAGATTGCCACGATTCGTTGAAAATAGAGAAATTTCTATCCAAAATGCGGTGGCTAGATTTTGCTGTGTGCATACCTTAAGACCGGTGGTCCTCTACGGACACGAGACATGGACCATGCTCAAGGAGGACCTGCAAGCATTCGGAGTTCTCGAGCGACGCGTGTTAAGGACGATCTTCGGCGGTGTGCAGGAGAATGGTGTGTGGCGGAGAAGGATGAACCACGAGCTCTCTGCACTTTACGGCGAACCCAGCATCCAAAAGATGGCTGAATCCGGAAGCATACGGTGAGCAGGGCATGTGTTGTTTTTATTCTTAACCACTTAACCTAATTTACAGCTCTTGTCCACTAGGGCACAACGTGAGCGATTCCAATTGGGAGCTGCACTTACACTTTGTACAGAGTCTCAATGTATTCTATTCTAATTCTATTGCTCGTCATTGTTTCTAGACATTGATCTTCATATTCATCTCTTTTGTGGAGGGATTTTCCATTGTATAGTATACTAAATGCACACACCCTGGTAGGGACTTATTTGTCCAATGTAATACAGGGGAGACTGAGGAGACTTGATCCCTGGGGAGACTTGTTCAGAATCAAAGACAGTTTTCTTCTAGCATATTTTTTCCAAAACTACATTTGGGCAGACGACAATGTTTTGGCTACAAGTGATTTTGATTGCGCATTGTATCATTTTTTAATGGCTGATGGTTTATTTTCAGCCCTTCAGAAATCTTTTTGGCGATTCCGAAAAATCTCAATAACTTTGTGAAAATTGAACCAAATCGTGTCATAATTTAACAGCACATGGTGTAAATAATATACTATCAAACGTATTTATCCAAATAAGGCTGTTATACAAATATTTTAAATAATGCAGCTTAGTATATAAAACAGTGACATGGGGAGACTTGATCCCTCGAGGATTACACGCACATTATTCATGTGAAAAATAAAATTCTATTTGGAAGCCTCCATTTACTCGGGATTCTAGTATATTCAATGATAAAACGTGTCAGATAATTATTATTTTATTACACACCATAAAAAGGGGGATCAAGTCTCCCCATTTTCAAAATACGGCATATTCTTAACAATTTAAGGAAATTTTACAATTTCAAATACACCATATTCATAAAAAATACAAGAAAACTTGGAAAAAAAATGAATGGGAAGCGTCTTGAATTATTTTCCCATTAAATTAAACATGTGCTCCAAAGGGGATAGTGTGTGTAGTATTTAAAAACCATCCTGAGGTAAGTGAATGTGTTAAACTACAAACACAAAATGTTCCTCCAACATGTTTATTTTATACTAATTATTTATCCGTTTTTAGCAATACAATACTAAGAAATTCCATTATTGAATATATGATTACCTAAATATCGTTACCGATGCCTCAGTGACATACCGAGTATGAAATTTTACTCTTATTGCTGTGATATGTGGGAGTTATATGTTTGCATTGGACGAGACTCAGTAAGTAGGTATATTCCGGTAGTATTTGATAAGGGTATGTTGCGACAGTGATCTTCTCGTCGTTGTGTTTTCCTTTTCAAACATTGTTCCCTCAACTGTCAACAAAAATAGCTCACACTCTCAAACATGACTATCCTCATGCCAAGTTAGCGTACCGTACTATCAAGACAACAAAAAATCTACTTAGACCAGTAAAAGATCCAATTCCAAACATGAAACAATCCCAAGTAATATATAACATTCGCTGTAAAGACTGTAACAAAACATATATAGGTATGACCAGAAATCAACTAAGAACTAGGATTAGTGGACATCAAACACACATTTACAAATACCAAAGACTGCGAGATATAGACACACGAGAGGTAGAACAAGAGATAGACAAATTACGAGAGATAACTGCACTCATGAACCATGCCATACAAGAAGAACACGGAGAGTATCAGCTCTCCCAATACTAGAAATGTGTCACATATCCAACAACCCTAACACAGTGAACCATAGAACAGATGTAGATAATCTCAATACAACATACGCGGGCATATTACACTCTCTTAAAAATCGACAAAGTAGAAAAAATCGACGAACTGTAGAAACGACAAATACGCACGAACCATAATGCAAAAGCACAAATGACTATAAAAGCTCTAGACAGAAATTCACAATTTTAAAACAGCCGTTTTATGTTCAAGCAAAACAGTGACCAAAATTATCGTTTATATTTCCCTAAAATTGTACAAAAGTAAGAAAATCGTGATGTGTGTCTTATGTTATGTTGTATTTAAAGTCAATGAGCCATTTTACGAAGTGACAACAATGTTGATGATGATATTGGTTTTCACGGGTTATTGGACGCTACCTCCTGTCAAAATTCATTCATAAAATCGACTCGTAAAATGGACTATTCTAATATTTTCTACAGAAGCAGTGACTCGGATAAAGTGACAAACACAAATCAAAGATCTTTAAGTACAAGATAACCCACTCTTGGATTTCTCATACTATCGATCGGCGAACGAATTCGTTCGAAGACAACGCTACTTGCGGCGGAAAATCAAACCATTTGAACAAAAATAATCGAGGTAGCTTTGCTTTCTTTTGTTTTGTTGCGTCGTAGACGTCAATAAATTTTGGGCTTTTGAGAGAGTTGTAGTTAGACGTAGCTCAGATCTTATGTATTGCAATTCAAAGCAAAGATATCAAAGTTCAATGTTTATGAATAAGAATATAAAGTTTTATTTTCGTCTGCACCGTGCTAAGGTTCATATTAGCTATTCTCGATATACCAGCAAAATCTAATAAGTAGGGCCATTGCAGCTCTTAGTTGGGATGCGGATTTTAGCTCTGTCCTAGAGTTCTTCTGGTCAGTGGTCACGCCAGCTTGATCTTTCTTGGTGTAAGCATTTTTACATCATAGCGAATCGAAGAATATCACATTTAAACTTACAACTTGATGTTGTAGTAATAGCCTATAACAAATTGTCGCCATCTGGAACATGGGCTGGAATTGCTTATTCCCGGTAATGTCCCCACCAAAATCCATAAATTATCTTGGGTCATGCCTAGGCTTTCAGTAAGCGGTGTCTAGATTCTTATCGTTATTCGTAAATATGTAACTTACAAGTTGGGACTTCGGGGTAGAGTTAAAAAAAATACAAAAGCGAGCTTAACTAGTCGAGAGCCGAGTAAAGAATGAATTTATTGTTCCTATTTAATTTCAACTCAACTTCAATCAAATAAAAATGCTTTAAGTAGCTTTCATCGTCGTCGTTGCCACCGCTGCCGCTGTCGTCGACGTCCTCATCTATATATTCCTCATCATGCGAAAGCCAACCTCCGCGTGGTTGGGAACGTCTCATCATACGGCCGACTCAGCGTGGCTAACGCAGCGTTCGAAGTCTGGAGCTCCTGTTCCAGCCGTTGAAAGGGGCCTATGGTAAGATGTGGGTTTGTACCTTGTATAACTCAACATTACTTACTTCCACATTATTAAAATTGCATTCGCATCCCGTAGACTTGAACTTATCACTTTGGAGCACCAACAAAATGACGTCTGGAGCTCGATCAAAATTTTCATTGTTTATCCTTTTCTTTTTCAATCATAGTCACCTGCTGGTTTGCGGCAATAAATTAGTTCGACCGCGAGTCAACCGTGGCGTTGCTATCGGTAAAATGCGTTCGCCAAATCTGCGTCAGAGTGGGTCATATTCTTAATTTATTATATTTGCACAAATGCAAATTGTAACAAGGACAAGGACGATAGACAATGTAAGACAAACTAGACTAGACTAACAAATTTAAAACTAATGCATATTTTGTACAAATACAGTTTTCCCTTGAAAAAGGCCAAAACCCATGGCCGAAACGTCGGGTAGAATGAAATAAATCGTTTGAAAATTAAGACTGAGATAGCCGTTTCAACGCAATAAAATCCAGTTCCAGTCGAAAAATCCCAAATCACTAAAAATAACGTTTATAACATGTGATAAATATATTTGAATATAAATTAAATAAAAAACAAAAGCATTTGTACTGAAATGATTATTATTTTTATTTAAATATAACACACATTACTCTCAGTCAGCAGAACATATATGGAACCAATATTGGATCTACTTTTGCTCAAAAAATTGCTATCAGTACCATTGAGACCCTTTGTATTACAAAATTGTGTCGTTTTCAACCAAAACAACTCTAATGATCAATTGAATACATCCTAAAAATGAATTAGTGGGGATCATACAGCGGTCGGTGATTTCTTTTTATTTTCACTTATTTTGACAGTCAAATTAAGAGAAATGATAAATGCAATGCCGCATGAAGCTTGTGCATTTATCTTATACTACATTGTAATTATTCTTTCTGTAAAAGTCGTTCGAGACTGTTAGAACTTCGTGATTTATAATGAACATTGCAAGTGCCGGGGCTGGGATCGAACCCATGACCATCCACTTATGAAGTGAACGTGTGACCAATGCGCCCCAGGGCTGCAGTGCATGTTACATGAATGCTAGATAACAACCCTGTAAAGTTGGTGTTCGCAACTGATCTCATTGGCACAAGAAGGCGTGGAGCAATCGCAAAATCCGTTCATCTTTTATATGGTTTCAAAAACCGTTACACCCAAAGTCCCGAAAACGTTCATCCCGAACCGGACAAAAGGTCAATCGTTTCAACGTCATTTGACTCTCCTCAAAATGGATTGAAATTAAAAGATATCACACCTCATCTTTCCCTGTTTTCCACTCGTTTGCCATCCACGCCGTCGTCATAGTCGTGAGTTCATTAACCATCCCCGTGTTCAACCTAGGGTCCCAAGCATCTCCTGCTCATCGTCCCAGAGAAAAGTCCACCGCAGAGAGAAAGGGAAAAACAAAATAGTCAGCGCTTAAGCTCCGAAGCGAATCAAAAAGACCCCTTGTGTCGTGCTTCTTTTCTCTCGAGAAACGATGTTGTCAAAAACCTGTCAAAATAGCTCCACGGAATTATCTTTTTCCGCTTCATTTCAGGCTTCGCGCCCTCTGGTCTGGGGCCCTGTTTCACCACCCCGTCGTCGTCCGCCCATCCATCTGTTGAGCTGCGTGTGGACCAAACGAAGTCGAAGTCGTGCACTTGGTTGATCTTGATCTTCTGGAATGTTAAATCTATCTTTTCTATCCCCGTGCGTACCGGGGCTCAACCCCTTTCCGACAGACGGCTTTGAATGACGTGAATCTATTTTTATAACAATAATTTTAAGTCGAACCTTAACAATCGCTGCTTTGTAGTGTTTGATGAATGCTGTATATTTGCAACTAATTCAGTCCAGCTCGCTGCTAGGGGTCAGAGAGATTGGAGTTCTTTTCATGAGTAAATTGGTCGATTTATAACTTCAATAGTGTAACGTTAATCACGAATCTTGGAAATCAGATGATCTCATTGCGTCCAGCACAAAAAAAGGAATCCTGCGGTTTTCGAGAGCTCCAGCAAGTCATCAATTGTAAGAAAATGGCTAGCGTCTAATAGAAACAGTGGTTCTCGAGTAAACTAAAACAAAGTTGGAGCAAGCTAAGTGTGAAATTCAAGAGAAATTGAATTTTCAAATTTTTATAACGCAAGAATACATATAAAAAGAAGTAAATAAATAAAATATCGACACAATACGAAAACCAAAAGAAATAGTTAATTCGAAATATCTATATATATAAAAATGCAGTGGCATACGTGGGACCGCGCATAACTTGCGAACGGATGGTCCGATTTGGGTCGTCTAAGTTTTGTTCTGTTAGTTTTCACCCAAGGAAGGTTTATGAGGCCTAAAACATGGGAAAATTGAGAGTTTTTGAAAATCGGGTTTTCTTACATTTGGAACGGGGACTTGGGCGCTTGGCTAGGGACTTGAAACGTCAAAAAACGCAGTAGGCAAGACAAAGTTTGCTGGGTACAGCTAGTAATTAATAAAGATATAAGCAGAGCATCGTAATCTTTTAGCAGAATCAGCTTAAGATGTAGACACATTCTACGGGCCCTGTTTCTATGACACCGATTTTTTAAAACTTTCTTTTGGTATTCTTGATAATCTTTCTTTTTTCCTGTAGAGTGTAGAGAATGGAAACAATCAATCGTTTGCAATATTGACGACATTCGCCAGACTTCTGGTGATTTTTTGTAGAAATAGTATTCCTTATATGGTGCCTTAAGTTCATAATGTTCATTATAAAACTAATTTAACCCATTTACGCCCAGTGATCTATTTATAGATCAGTAACTTTAGCGATAACTGCGGAGAAATGAAGCATTTCATTTCTTCAGCAAAGTTGTTGAGGAGATCACGGACTCTCCGATAGTGAGTAATTTAGTACGTATTCGCTCCAGTAGGTGGCACTAGTGATCATGAAACATTGTGCTTTGATAGAAGTTTCGTCAACAGCCATTGCCAATATCGTCGCGCTCGTACCTTGAGAATCCAACTACATAGAAAATTTTGGTCTTCAGCAAAGTTGATCAGGACATCAAGAGCTATCCGATAGTGAACTAGTTGGTTCTAGGTTCATCCCTTAGGTGGCGCTAGTGGGTCCCATAAAATGTAAATCTCTGTACCTCGAGAATCCGATTAAATAGAATAATTTCGTCTTCGGTCAGGTTGATCAGGACATCAATAGCTATTCGATAATGAACTAGTTGGTTCTGGGTTTATCCGTTAGGTGGCACTAGTGAGTCCTAATAAATTTAACCCTCTGTATCTCGAGAATCCGACTACACAGAAGAATTCCGTCTCCAGCAAGGTTGATCAGGACATCAATAGCTATCCGATAATATACTATTTGGTTCTAGGTTTATCCGTTAGGTGGCGCTAGTGAGTCCAAAAAATTCAACCTCTGTATCTGGAGAATCTGACTACATAGAAGAATTTCAGAATTTCGTCTTCGACAAGCTCGATCAGGATATCAAGAGCTAACCGATATTGAACTAGTTGGTTTTAGGTTTATCCACTAGATGGCGCTAGTGAGTCATAGAAATTCTTAACTTCTGTTTCTCAACAACCAGACAACATAGAAACTTTTTGTCTTCGGCAAAATTGATCAGGAATCAACAGCTATCCGATAGTGAACTAGTTGATTGTAGGTTTGTCCGCTAGGTGGCGCAAGTGAGCTTCAAAAATTCTGAACTTCTGTATCTCGAGAATTAGACTACACAGTAGAATTTCGTCTTCGGCAAAGTTGATCAGGACATCAAGAGCTACCCGATAGCACACTAGTTGATTCTATGTTTATCCGCTAGCTGGCGTTAGTGAGTTCTAAAAAAATTAAACCTTTATATGTTGAGAATCAGAAGACATATAAGAATTTCGTCATCGACAAAGTCGATCAGGACATCTTAAACTATCCGATACTGAACTAGTTGGTTTTAGGCTTATCCACTAGGTGGCGCTAGTGAGTCAAAGAAATTCTTAACTTTTGTTTTTCAACAACCAGACTACATAGAAATTTTTTGTCTTTAGCAGAGTTGATTATAACATCCAGAGCTATCCGATAGTGAACTAGTTGGTTCTAGGTTTATCCGTCAGGTGGCGCAAGTGGTCTCTCTAAAATCGCTTCTGTATCAGAATCAGACTACATAGAAGAATTTCGTCATCGGCAAAGTTGATCAGTACATCAATGGCTAACGGATAGTGAACTAGTTGGTTCTGGGTTTATCCGGTAGGTTGCGCTAGTGAGCTCGGAAAATTCTGAACGTCTATATCTCGAGAATCCGACTACATAGATAAATTTTGACTTCGACAAGGTCGATCAGGACATCAAGAGCTATCTGATAATGAATGATAGTGGCGCAAGTGGGCTCTAAAAATTCTGAACTAATATTGGTAAAGTAGTTTTTACGATAAAATAGAACTGCATGGCTACTGATTGATAACAAAACCAGCTTGGTATCAAACAGCCGTCTTACGTCATATTGATAACTGAATATAATATTGAACAAAATATAGTATAGTATAATTAGTAGGGTGGCCCATAATTATATGAAAAACAAAAATTTTGAAAAATGCCAAGTCTTACCTCCTTAATCAATTGGGGTTTTAAATTATGAAAAATGTATTGATTTTTTGATTTTATACGAAAGAGCACCTTTTTTTGAGTCACTATGATTTTTTCAGATTTTTAGAACTTTGTTTTGGTACCTAAAATAAATTTTAAAGAGATTTTATGAAATCACCTTTTGGCAGCTGGGCAACTGTTTGACAGCTCCGCCCAGTACAAAGTGCGACGAGGGGTGATTCGACAAATCGCTCCCATACAAACTTCAAATTGGTTTTTAAATAGGTTGCCGGACTCCAAAATTCATAAAAACTGGATTTCGGCTCAGTTTGACATGGAGATTCAGAATATCGAATTATCTCAACACCTTTAAAGAAGCCAATTGTTTTGGACTCCCAGAAAATACGTTCAAAATTTCGGCGAAATCAATAAAGCCTAAGGGGACGCTCAACGAGCTTGAAGTTTGTATGGTAAATCTAGCCCAGTTAACATTTTGGGCTACATAATTTGAGCTATGCATCATCATATAAGAACTAATTCAATCGTATAAAGTGCACGAAACTGCTATTTACGTACCAAAGTGGAGGCCATATAGATACTTCCGACGACTGTTTTCGATTTTCCATGACTAATAATACGATGTCAAAAACTGTCGACAAAAAACGATTAGAACGACTTTCATTGATAAGTATTACGATGCTGCAAACCAATGAAATAAAAAAGGCAGACATCCAGCCTCGAACATAGAACCTCTCGATTAACAGTCTGAGATCATACCACTGTGTCAGCTTACGATTCTTGAAGGGAGTGTAAATTGTGTCTAACATAAACCCAAGCATCTAAGCTTGTTGCCCACAATAATGTTTTCCTTTAATTCTGTTATGAAGACTGGGTGGCAATTCTCTCTAAGTCGATGCGATTCTATACGATGTTTCTCTGATTTGATGCATCATACCGTGACCTGTCAGTTTATACAATTTGAAACGATTTTGAATTGCACCAAATAAAGCTAGTCTTGTTTACATTGTTCGGCCGTCGTCGTCGTCGTCGTCGTCGTCGCGGGAAAAAAGTAAATTAAATTACGGCCTCGCGGATTAACCAGGTATTTTCCCAGTGAAAAACAGGTGTTTGCCAAGTGATTCTCTCGACAGACCTTTATCAGTGGAAAACCGTTGGATACGGTAGGAAAAGTGAGAAAAAAAAACATCCCGCGTTCACCGAGGAGTGTGCTGTTTCAAGCAAACGTCCGGAATCTGCATGATGCATACAGAAGTAGGAGAAATCTGGACACTTGAAGGTCCAACTTGAAGATCAGGAAATCAGGAGCTAGAGACAGTGTAGCCTTAGCATAGATCCGGAAGCAGCTGACCGAGCATGCAAGTTTGAGCTCATACATTGCCGGGTGAGATGTGGGTTGCCAGTGGGTGTGTAAATTGAACGCGGTGGCGGCGACTATTTCAGTGCACTGTGAACGGTTTCGTACTTTGCAGGTGAAGAAACCAAGCAAGACTATTTGTAAAATAAATGTAGAAGATAGTTGGTGGACTTCAGTATTCCAGTGAAGATTACAACATGTAAGTACGTCCAATGAATTGAAATATACACTCTTGATGGTGCGATGGTGACAGTTCCGGATGGCAGGGGTGTGTAATGTGTATCTGTTATGTGTGCGAATATCTCGTACCAGAATGTGCTGAAAATTAGGCAATTAGTCTTTGATTATGTAGAATAATTGTGCATTCATGAAAGTAGGAAGAATTTCGGACAAAGTGCACTTCATAAGCAGTGGCACTTGCTTTGTGCTTATTCCAATAGTGCTGATCGCCACGATACGACGTTTGGTCGACAATTTTCACCAAGTCACTGCGATTTCGATTGAAACTCTTTTACCCAATATATGATGTGTCATTTCATAACACTTATAGTGAGTTCAAATCACGTTTTTTATAACTTTTTTCCATTTTCAACGAAGATTGTCGTAAACAAATCGCAATTATGATTGATATGCAATTGAATTTATAACTTTTGCATTTTTAGCGATTGTGATTTCCGATGAAAGGAAAAGCGATTTCACCTGCACATTCTTATGCGATGTGTGGTTATCTGGGAGGCCAAATGTATGCAGAAATCTTAAGTTTTCAAATTTTGCCGCTAGGTGGCGCTGTAAACGTTCAATATTCAAACCCTTTGCTATTTTTGTAGGTGACTATGAACCAAACATCTTTGTCGAAGACCGCAACGTGATCCAACGTCTGTGAAAAAAGTGATAGCCTAGGGCCTAGGCAAATGTTATCATGTTATCCTATGATGAACTGGTTGGTTTCTGGTTAGCCCGTCAGGCTATTACAATGATTCATAATGTTGCCGAGGGAGAATTTTACTGGAGTTCTTTGCTGGAGCACACTGGTGGTTGCTTGAATCAGCTAAAACTAGAATAGTTTGTTTCATTTTATTGTTAATTTTTCATATTAAAACACTTACAATTCTTCAGACACTTGACAACTAGTAGTTTACGCAACAAGGTGCAGAATGAAGATTTTTACAGCACGAGTCGTACATTTATCCAACGAGGCTTGCCGAGTTGGATAATTACGACGAGTGCTGTAAAAATCGAGTTCTGCACCGAGTTGCGTACAACGTTTTTTGCACCTTCATAAATTACCACTTGAGGATAGTTTTTAACTAAACTTTTTCATCAGACTGCACACTGATGTTCATAGCCATGATTAAGGAAGTCTGATCATAACAGGTTATACTGTGCAGTTATCACAATTTTTCAAACCTGCGTCCAGAAAGCATCAATAAGTTGATTAAAACTGAAAACAGTGCTGTAATGGTTCATTACGCAACGCAAATCAGTGCTGTAATGAACCATTACAGCACTGTTAATTTAGTGTGGGAAAGTAGGCCTTTTCCTGTCAGATTTGCGTGAGGTAAAATGGCCTATTACGATGAGAAGTTGCAAAAAATAATTATCGGCTTCGGTTCAACCCGGATATAGTTTCCTTTTATTACAAATTCTAACAAACTTACTGTGATCGACTAGTAATCAACGCACTTGATACTATCGCTATTTCCTACTCGTTTTATTTGTATCACCTACAGTGAATCTAATAGCATATGACTACTCTCACTGTTTGCGCGAGGGTAAAATGGCTGATTTTCGCCGCAACACATAGAAATTTTGAGCTTGTGTATCTCGAGAACAGAACTACATAAAGGCTTACTTACCTTACCGATCAGGCTAAGGCCGGGGTGGCCTCTGCTGTACATAGTAGCCGTCTCCATTCCACTTGGTCCATGGCAGTTTGTCTCCAGTTCCGCACTCTGCGTAGGGTCCGCAGATCGTCCTCCACTTGGTCGACCCACCTAGCTCGCTGCGCACCACGTCTTCTTGTACCGGTCGGATGATTCTCGAGAACCTTTTTAGTGGGGTTGCTATCCGATATCCTGATGACGTGACCCGCCCACCGTAGCCTCCCGATTTTCGCGGTGTGAACGATGGTTGGTTCTCTCAGCAGCTGATGCAGCTCGTGATTCATTTGCCTTCTCCAAGTCTCGTCTTCCATCTGCACTCCGCCGTAGATGGTACGCAACACCTTCCGTTCGAAAACTCCAAGGGCGCGTTGGTCCTCTGCACGTAGGGTCCATGTTTCGTGCCCATAGAGGACGACCGGTCTAATCAGCGTTTTGTAGATGGTTAACTTCGTGTTACGGCGAACTTTATTCGATCGTAGAGTTCTGCGGAGTCCAAAGTAAGCACGATTTCCTGCCACAGTGCGCCTCTGAATTTCTCTGCTGGTGTCGTTGTCGGCGGTCACCATTGAGCCCAAGTACACGAATTCTTCAACCGCCTCGATTCCATCACCGTCGATATAAATTCGGGGTGGCGGGCACGCTGATTCCTCCCTGGAAGCCTTTGCCATCATGTACTTTGTCTTCGACACATTAATGACAAATCTGATTCGTCTGGCTTCACTCTTTAGTCGGATGTACGGTTCCGCCATCGCATCGTCTCAAATTTACGAGCAATAATATCAATATCATCAGCGAAACCAAGCAGCTGAACGGACTTCGTGAAAATCGTACCACTCGTGTTTATCCCCGCTCTCCTAATTACACCCTCTAAAGCAATGTTGAACAGCAAGCACGAAAGACCAGTGTTGCGAATACTCACTAGCAAAAAATTATACTCACTTGCTTCTATCTCAGTCCAGAAGCATGCTATCAAAAAATGATGTTTGAAGGGGTTTTAGATTGTAGTTTAATTTAAAAGTTTGCCGAATAAAGTAAAGGTCTCAGACGCATGCCAAAACCGTGAGAGAGCTGTGAGTTCACGGTGAGTATAAATTACACGAATTTTACTCACCTCGTACTCACAGCTCTCTCACAACTTTGGTATGCGTCTGCGACCTTTACTTTATTCGGCAAACTTTTAGATTAAACTACAATCTAAAAGCCCTTCTAACATCATTTTTTGATAGCATGCTTCTGGACTGAGATAGAAGCAAATGAGTATCACTCTTGCAAGTGAGTATTCGCAACACTGCGAAAGACCATTCCCTTGCCGTAACCCTCTGCGAGATTCGAAGGGACTCGAAAGTGTCCCTGATACTCGAACTACGCACATCACTCGATCCATCGTCGCCTTGATCAACCGTATCAGTTTATCCGAGAATCTGTATTCGTGCATAATCTGCCATAGCTGATCTCGATCGATTGTATCATACACCGATTTGAAATCGATGAACAAGTGATGTGTGGGCACGTTGTATTCGCGGCATGTCTGCAACATCTGGCGGATGGCGAACATCTGGTCCGTTGTAGCGCGTTCACCCATAAATCCAGCCTGATATTGCCCCACGAACTCACTTGCAATCGGTGATAGTCGGCGGCATAAAATTTGAGAGAGTATCTTGTAGGCAGCGCTCAGTAGTGTGATCGCGCGATAGTTCCCGCAATCCAACTTGTTGCCCTTTTTGTAGATGGGACACACGATACCTTCCATCCATTCCTCCGGTAATACTTTCTCCTCCCAAATCTTGGTAATGACCCAGTGTAGTGCTCTCACCAGTGCTTCTCCACTGTATTTTAGAAGCTCGCTTGGCAGTTGATCTGCTCCAGCGGCATTGTTGTTTTTCTATTGGTCAACCTCCTCCTTAATCTCTTGGAGGTCAGGGGCCGGAAGTTTTTCTCTTCTACACGTACTTTCTAGACCTTCAATTGGCATTTTTCGAAGATAGTCGATGACATCATTAAGCTTAACTATTCAAGTTAAAGTTTACTAATGAATGAGCTTTGTTAACTTCGAAATAGCCGCGAGTACTTCGGCTTCCCAAACTTCAAGGCTGTAAAAAATATTAAATGAAAAATTTATGTAAAACAATGAACAATTGATTTCGGCTCATTTATGCCCATGTGGCGCCCTGGAAGGCTCGGGCGCCACATACAACTAGTAACCCGTAACGTGGGTAGATCACCTTAGAACGGTGCATTGTGGTGTATGATATACCAAATCAAATTTTGATCTTGATATTTATAGTATTTATAAATATTCCAAGATCAAAGTTTTTTGTAGTTATGTAAATGCTACTGCTAATTAACATTTTGTTTCAGGAGGATTCAGGTAAATTTATCGTATAATACTTGTAAAAATATGTGGCGAGCGCATCACTATGTAGCTTATTCGACGAACGATGTTAATATTATTTTATATTTCAGATTATCAACCGAAGAATCTAGTAATTCAACCAAATGTAATCAAGACGACGAGGAAACCAGGATGAATTGGGCAGACAACTGATTTGAAGCAGCTTAACAATGGTAACAATGGTGCGCCTAAACGTTGACCAAACGTATCTTTGGAGTTTACCCTTCCACTAACAACACTCAAATTCCCGTGACACCTAGGCCTGAGCGATCGTAGAGCTGTCTACATCTTTCATAGGTGTCCAAAACTAATCACCCTTTTCCATCCCTCAGCAGTCGCAAGGACGTGGCCAGAACAGTTCTCGACCATTGGAGGATTGCATCTCATAGTCAGAGATTAGTCCCAAATCTTTGTGCTTTGGTTCGAACGGGAAGGAGGCAACCCTCAGAACAGCGGTCTAGGACAGTGTACCACCTACGAATTTATGCTAATGTGGCGCCCAAGACTTTCAAGTAAACGAATTGAGTAGAGAAATGACCTTTGTTCTTCTAGAAGAGAAACGACACATTTCAGCGAGTTCACGATGTGAGACGAAAAAATCCCCTATCTGCGGCGTTGCAATAGAAAGCGGCAAAGCGCTTCCTGATGGTTTCCGTCAGCGCGGGTTTCCGTGACTTATTTGTAGAACTGATCTAGCCACCCAAGTTTCTCATACACCATATTTTCAGATTCTGCTTCTGAAATGAGCTATAGCTGATCTTATCTAGCTTTGTCGAAATCATAATTCAACACTGCTCCTCTTTTTAACTCTACTCGCTACTTTTTTTCCAACAAACCAACCTGATCCCTAATCTTGAGTACTCAAACTGTGCTGAACATTATCAAATTCTTACCTTGAAGTTAGGCAAGAAGATCGTCGTTATGATTGTGTTGTTCAACAGTGGTCCTCTATGAATTTCAATTTCTGTTCAATTTCTCTCATCGCTCGCCTGCATATCTATGCACCGCACCCTGTTATTTCATTACTTTCTTTACTCTCTCTCTCTCTCTCTCTCTCTCTCTCTCTCTCTCTCTCTCTCTCTCTCTCTCTCTCTCTCTCTCTCTCTCTCTCTCA